>NW_025752091.1:0-13460 GCF_021184085.1 Oncorhynchus gorbuscha | reverse complement strand
ACATGGTAGCAACACAACATGACAACAACACAACATGGTAGCAACACAACATGACATCAACACAACATGGTATCAACACAACATGGTAGCAACACAACAACATGACAACAACACAACATGGTAGCAACACAACAACATGACAACAACACAACATGGTAGCAACACAACATGACAACAACACAACATGGTAGCAACACAACATGACATCAACACAACATGGTATCAACACAACATGGTAGCATCACAACATGACATCAACACAACATGGTAGCAACACAACATGACATCAACACAACATGGCAACAACACAACATGACAACAACACAACATGACATCAACACAACATGGCACCAACACAACATGGCATCAACACAACATGGTATCAACACAACACAACATGGTATCAACACAACAACATGACATCAACATGACATCAACACAACATGGTAGCATCACAACATGACAACAACACAACATGGTAGCATCACAACAACATGACAACAACACAACATGGTAGCAACACAACAACATGACAACAACACAACATGGTAGCAACACAACATGACATCAACACAACATGACATGACATCAACACAACATGGCATCAACACAACATGGTATCAACACAACACAACATGGTATCAACACAACACAACATGGTATCAACACAACATGGCATCAACACAACATGACAACAACACAACATGGTAGCAACACAACATGACATCAACACAACATGGTATCAACACAACACAACATGGTATCAACACAACATGGCATCAACACAACATGGTATCAACACAACATGGTATCAACACAACATGGTATCAATACAACATGGTATCAACACAACAACATGACATCAACACAACATGACATCAACACAACATGACATCAACACAACATGGCATCAACACAACATGGTAGCAACACAACATGACATCAACACAACATGGTATCAACACAACATGACATCAACACAACATGGTATCAACACAACATGACATCAACACAACATGGTATCAACACAACATGGTATCAACACAACAACATGACATCAACACAACATGGTATCAACACAACATGGTATCAACACAACAACATGACATCAACACAACATGGTATCAACACAACATGGTATCAACACAACATGGTATCAACACAACATGACATCAACACAACATGGTATCAACACAACATGACATCAACACAACATGGTAGCAACACAACATGACATCAACACAACATGGTATCAACACAACATGATATCAACACAACATGGTAGCAACACAACATGACATCAACACAACATGGTAGCTACACAACATGACATCAACACAACATGGTAGCAACACAACATGACATCAACACAACGTGGTATCAACACAACATGACATCAACACAACATGGTAGCAACACAACATGGTAGCAACACAACATGGTAGCAACACGACATGATATCAACACAACATGATAGCAACACAACATGACATCAACATAACATGGTAGCAACACAACATGGTAGAAACACAACATGGTAGCAACACAACATGACATCAACATAACATGGTAGCAACACAACATGAAATCAACACAACATGGTAGCAACACAACATGGAATCAACACAACATGACATCAACACAACATGGTAGCAACACAACATGACATCAACACAACATGGTAGCAACACAACATGACATCAACACAACATGGTAGCAACACAACATGACATCAACACAACATGGTAGCAACACAACAACATGACAACAACACAACATGACATCAACACAACATGGCATCAACACAACATGGTATCAACACAACATGGTATCAACACAACAACATGACATCAACACAACATGACATCAACACAACATGACATCAACACAACATGGCATCAACACAACATGGTAGCAACACAACATGACATCAACACAACATGGTATCAACACAACATGACATCAACACAACATGGTATCAACACAACATGACATCAACACAACATGGTATCAACACAACATGGTATCAACACAACATGGTATCAACACAACAACATGACATCAACACAACATGGTATCAACACAACATGGTATCAACACAACACTACATGGTATCAACACAACATGGCATCAACACAACATGACAACAACACAACATGGTAGCAACACAACATGACATCAACACAACATGGTATCAACACAACATGGTATCAACACAACATGGTATCAACACAACATGACATCAACACAACATGGTATCAACACAACATGACATCAACACAACATGGTAGCAACACAACATGACATCAACACAACATGGTATCAACACAACATGACATCAACACAACATGGTATCAACACAACATGGTATCAACACAACATGGTATCAACACAACAACATGACATCAACACAACATGGTATCAACACAACATGGTATCAACACAACAACATGACATCAACACAACATGGTATCAACACAACATGGTATCAACACAACATGGTATCAACACAACATGACATCAACACAACATGGTATCAACACAACATGACATCAACACAACATGGTAGCAACACAACATGACATCAACACAACATGGTATCAACACAACATGATATCAACACAACATGGTAGCAACACAACATGACATCAACACAACATGGTAGCTACACAACATGACATCAACACAACATGGTAGCAACACAACATGACATCAACACAACGTGGTATCAACACAACATGACATCAACACAACATGGTAGCAACACAACATGGTAGCAACACAACATGGTAGCAACACGACATGATATCAACACAACATGATAGCAACACAACATGACATCAACATAACATGGTAGCAACACAACATGGTAGAAACACAACATGGTAGCAACACAACATGACATCAACATAACATGGTAGCAACACAACATGAAATCAACACAACATGGTAGCAACACAACATGGAATCAACACAACATGACATCAACACAACATGGTAGCAACACAACATGACATCAACACAACATGGTAGCAACACAACATGACATCAACACAACATGGTAGCAACACAACATGACATCAACACAACATGGTAGCAACACAACAACATGACAACAACACAACATGACATCAACACAACATGGCATCAACACAACATGGTATCAACACAACATGGTATCAACACAACAACATGACATCAACACAACATGACATCAACACAACATGACATCAACACAACATGGCATCAACACAACATGGTAGCAACACAACATGACATCAACACAACATGGTATCAACACAACATGACATCAACACAACATGGTATCAACACAACATGACATCAACACAACATGGTATCAACACAACATGGTATCAACACAACATGGTAGCAACACAACATGGTAGCAACACAACATGGTAGCAACACGACATGATATCAACACAACATGATAGCAACACAACATGACATCAACATAACATGGTAGCAACACAACATGGTAGAAACACAACATGGTAGCAACACAACATGACATCAACATAACATGGTAGCAACACAACATGAAATCAACACAACATGGTAGCAACACAACATGGAATCAACACAACATGACATCAACACAACATGGTAGCAACACAACATGACATCAACACAACATGGTAGCAACACAACATGACATCAACACAACATGGTAGCAACACAACATGACATCAACACAACATGGTAGCAACACAACAACATGACAACAACACAACATGACATCAACACAACATGGCATCAACACAACATGGTATCAACACAACATGGTATCAACACAACAACATGACATCAACACAACATGGTAGCAACACAACATGACATCAACACAACATGGTATCAACACAACATGACATCAACACAACATGGTATCAACACAACATGACATCAACACAACATGGTATCAACACAACATGGTATCAACACAACATGGTATCAACACAACAACATGACATCAACACAACATGGTATCAACACAACATGGTATCAACACAACACTACATGGTATCAACACAACATGGCATCAACACAACATGACAACAACACAACATGGTAGCAACACAACATGACATCAACACAACATGGTATCAACACAACATGGTATCAACACAACATGGTATCAACACAACATGACATCAACACAACATGGTATCAACACAACATGACATCAACACAACATGGTAGCAACACAACATGACATCAACACAACATGGTATCAACACAACATGACATCAACACAACATGGTATCAACACAACATGGTATCAACACAACATGGTATCAACACAACAACATGACATCAACACAACATGGTATCAACACAACATGGTATCAACCCAAATATGGTAGCAACACAACATGGTATCAACACAACATGGTAGCATCAAACAACATGACATCAACACAACATGGTAGCAACACAACATGGTAGCAACACAACATGGCAGCAACACACCATGACATCAACACAACACAACATGGTAGCAACACAACATGGCATCAACACAACATGGTAGCATCACAACAACATGACATCAACACAACATGGCATCAACACAACATGGTATCAACACAACACAACATGGTATCAACACAACACATCAACATGGTAGCAACACAACATGGCATCAACACAACATGACATCAACATAACATGGTAGCAACACAACATGGAAATCAACACAACATGGTAGCAACACAACATGGAATCAACACAACATGGTATCAACATCAACACAACATGGTAGCAACACAACATGACATGACATGGTAGCAACACAACATGACATCAACACAACATGGTATCAACACAACATGACAACAACACAACATGACATCAACACAACATGGCATCAACACAACATGGTATCAACACAACATGGTATCAACACAACAACATGACATCAACACAACATGACATCAACACAACATGACATCAACACAACATGGCATCAACACAACATGGTAGCAACACAACATGACATCAACACAACATGGTATCAACACAACATGACATCAACACAACATGGTATCAACACAACATGACATCAACACAACATGGTATCAACACAACATGGTATCAACACAACATGGTATCAACACAACAACATGACATCAACACAACATGGTATCAACACAACATGGTATCAACACAACACTACATGGTATCAACACAACATGGCATCAACACAACATGACAACAACACAACATGGTAGCAACACAACATGACATCAACACAACATGGTATCAACACAACATGGTATCAACACAACATGGTATCAACACAACATGACATCAACACAACATGGTATCAACACAACATGACATCAACACAACATGGTAGCAACACAACATGACATCAACACAACATGGTATCAACACAACATGATATCAACACAACATGGTAGCAACACAACATGACATCAACACAACATGGTAGCTACACACATGACATCAACACAACATGGTAGCAACACAACATGACATCAACACAACGCATCAACACAACATGACATCAACACAACATGGTAGCAACACAACATGGTAGCAACACAACATGGTAGCAACACGACATGATGTCAACACAACATGATAGCAACACAACATGACATCAACATAACATGGTAGCAACACAACATGGTAGAAACACAACATGGTAGCAACACAACATGACATCAACATAACATGGTAGCAACACAACATGAAATCAACACAACATGGTAACAACACAACATGACATCAACACAACATGGTAGCAACACAACATGACATCAACATAACATGGTAGAAACACAACATGGTAGAAAACAACATGGTAGCAACACAACATGACATCAACATAACATGGTAGCAACACAACATGAATTCAACACAACATGGTAGCAACACTACATGGAATCAACACAACATGACATCATCACAACATGGTAGCAACACAACATGACATCAACACAACATGGTAGCAACACAACATGACATCAACACAACATGGTTTCAACACAACATGACATCCACACAACATGGTTGCAACACAACATGGTATCAACACAACATGACGCATCAACACAACATGGTAGCAACACAACATGACATCAACACAACATGGTAGCAACACAACATGACACATCAACACAACATGAAATGGCAACACAACATGGTAGCAACACAACATGGTATCAACACAACACAACATCAACACAACATGAAAACACAACATCAACACAACATGGTAGCAACACAACATGGTAGCAACACAACATGACATCAACACAACATGGTAGCAACACAACATGACATCAACATAACATGGTAGAAACACAACATGGTAGAAACACAACATGGTAGCAACACAACATGACATCAACACAACATGGTAGCAACACAACATGAAATCAACACAACATGGTAGCAACACAACATGGCAGCAACACAACATCAACACAACATGACATCAACACAACATGGTATCAACACAACATGACATCAACACAACATGGTAGCAACACAACATGACATCAACACAACACAACATGACATCAACACAACATGACATCAACACAACATGGTATCAACACAACATGACATCAACACAACATGGTATCAACACAACATGACATCAACACAACATGACATCAACACAACATGGTAGCAACACAACATGGCAGCAACACAACATGACATCAACACAACATGGTATCAACACAACATGGTAGCATCACACAACATGACATCAACACAACATGGTATCAACACAACATGGTAGCAACACAACATGGTAGCAACACAACATGACATCAACACAACACAACATGGTAGCAACACAACATGGCAGCAACACAACATGGTAGCAACAACAACATGGCAGCAACACAACATGGCATCAACACAACATAGGTATCAACACAACACAACATGGTATCAACAACACAACATGGTATCAACACAACATGGCATCAACACAACATCAACAACACACATGGTAGCAACACAACATGACATCAACACAACACAACACAACACAACATGGTATCAACACAACAACATGACATCAACACAACATGACATCAACACAACATGGTAGCAACACAACAACATGACAACAACACAACATGACATCAACACAACATGAGCAACACAACATGAAATCAACACAACATGGTATCAACACAACATGACATCAACACAACATGACATCAACACAACATGGTAACACAACATGGCAACACAACATGGTAGCAACACCAACATGGTATCAACACAACATGCATCCACACAACATGGTTGCAACACAACACAACATGGTATCAACACAACATGACATCACACAACATGGTAGCAACACAACATGACATCAACACAACATGGTAGCAACACAACATGACATCAACACAACATGGTAGCAACACAACATGGCATCAACACAACATGGTAGCAACACAACATGGCATCAACACAACATGGTATCAACACAACACAACATGGTATCAACACAACATGACATCAACACAACATGGTATCAACACAACATGGTAGCAACACAACATGGTAGCAACACAACATGACATCAACACAACATCAACACAACATGGCATCAAACACAACATGGTATCAACACAACATGGTAGCAACATGGTAGCAACACAACATGACATCACATGGTATCAACACAACATGGCATCAACACAACATGACAACACAACATGGCAAACACAACATGGTAGCAACACAACATGACAACAACACAACATGGTATCAACACAACATGACATCAACACAACATGGTAGCAACACAACATGACAACAACACAACATGACATCAACACAACATGACATCAACACAACATGGTAGCAACACAACAACATCAACATGACATGGTACAACACAACATGACATCAACACAACATGGCATCAACACAACATGGTAGCAACACAACATGGCATGGTAGCAACACAACATGGTATCAACACAACATGGTATCATCACAACAACATGACATCAACACAACATGACAACACAACATCAACACAACATGGTAGCAACACGCCATGACATCAACACAACACAACATGGTAGCAACACAACATCAACACAACATGGTAGCATCACAACAACATGACATCAACACAACATGGCATCAACACAACATGGTATCAACACAACACAACATGGTATCAACACAACACTACATGGTATCAACACAACATGGCATCAACACAACATGACAACAACACAACATGGTAGCAACAACACAAACACAACATGATCAACACAACACAACATGGTATCAACACAACAACATGACATCAACACAACATGGTATCAACACAACATGGTAGCAACACAACAACATGACAACAACACAACATCATCAACACAACATGGCATCAACACAACATGGTATCAACACAACATGGTATCAACACAACAACATGACATCAACACAACATGACATCAACACAACATGACATCAACACAACATGGCATCAACACAACATGCAACACAACATGACATCAAAACAACATGGTATCAACACAACATGATATCAACACAACATGGTATCAACACAACATGACATCAACACAACATGGTAGCTACACAACATGACATCAACACAACATGGTAGCAACACAACATGACATCAACACAACATGGTATCAACACAACATGATCAACACAACACTCAACACAACATGGCATCAACACAACATGACAACACAACATGGTAGCAACACAACATGACATCAACACAACATAGTATAACACAACATGGTATCAACACAACATGGTATCAACACAACATGACATCAACACAACATGCAACACAACATGACATCAACATAACATGGTAGCAACACAACATGACATCAACACAACATGGTATCAACACAACATGATAAACACAACATGGTAGCAACACAACATGACATCAACATAACATGGTAGCAACACAACATGAAATCAACACAACATGGTAGCAACACAACATGGTCAACACAACGCAACACAACATGACATCAACACAACATGGTAGCAACACAACATGACATCAAACACAACATGATGTATCAACACAACATGACATCAACATAACATGGTAGCAACACAACATGGTAGAAACACAACATGGTAGCAACACAAATGACATCAACACAACATGGTATCAACACAACATGACATCACACAACATGGTTGCAACACAACACAACATGGTATCAACACAACATGACATCAACACAACATGGTAGCAACACAACATGACATCAACACAACATGGTAGCAACACAACATGGCATCAACACAACATGGTAGCAACACAACATGGCATCAACACAACATGGTAGCAACACAACATGGTATCAACACAACACAACATGGTATCAACACAACATGACATCAACACAACATGGTATCAAACACAACATGGTAGCAACACAACATGGTAGCAACACAACATGACATCAACACAACATGGTAGCAACACAACATGGTAGCAACACAACATGACATCAACACAACATGGTATCAACACAACATGGTAGCAACACAACATGGTAGCAACACAACATGACATCAACACAACATGGTAGCAACACAACATGGCAGCAACACAACATGGTAGCAACACAACATGGCAGCAACACAACATGGTAGCAACACAACATGACAACAACACAACATGGTATCAACACAACATGACATCAACACAACATGGTAGCAACACAACATGACATCAACACAACACAACATGACAGCAACACAACATGACATCAACACAACATGGTAGCAACACAACATGACATCAACACAACATGGTATCAACACAACATGACATCAACACAACATGACATCAACACAACATGGTAGCAACACAACATGGCAGCAACCCAACATGGTAGCAACACAACATGGTATCAACACAACATGGTAGCATCACAACAACATGACATCAACACAACATCATGGTAGCAACACAACATGGTAGCAACACAACATGGTAGCAACACACATGACATCAACACAACACAACATGGTAGCAACACAACATGGTATCAACACAACATCATGGTAGCATCACAACAACATGACATCAACACAACATCATGGCATCAACACAACATGGTATCAACACAACACAACATGGTATCAACACAACACTGACAACAACACAACATCATGGCATCAGCACAACATGACAACAACACAACATCATGGTAGCAACACAACATGACATCAGCACAACATGGTATCAACACAACACAACATGGTATCAACACAACAACATGACATCAACACAACATGACATCAACACAACATGGTAGCAACACAACAACATGACAACAACACAACATGACATCAACACACAACTTGGCATCAACACAACATGGTATCAACACAACATGGTATCAACACAACAACATGACATCAACACAACATGACATCAACACAACATGACATCAACACAACATGGCATCAACACAACATGGTAGCAACACAACATGACATCAACACAACATGGTATCAACACAACATGACATCAACACAACATGGTATCAACACAACATGACATCAACACAACATGGTATCAACACAACATGGTATCAACACAACATGGTATCAACACAACAACATGACATCAACACAACATGGTATCAACACAACATGGTATCAACACAACACTACATGGTATCAACACAACATGGCATCAACACAACATGACAACAACACAACATGGTAGCAACACAACATGACATCAACACAACATGGTATCAACACAACATGGTATCAACACAACATGGTATCAACACAACATGACATCAACACAACATGGTATCAACACAACATGACATCAACACAACATGGTAGCAACACAACATGACATCAACACAACATGGTATCAACACAACATGATATCAACACAACATGGTAGCAACACAACATGACATCAACACAACATGGTAGCTACACAACATGACATCAACACAACATGGTAGCAACACAACATGACATCAACACAACGTGGTATCAACACAACATGACATCAACACAACATGGTAGCAACACAACATGGTAGCAACACAACATGGTAGCAACACGACATGATGTCAACACAACATGATAGCAACACAACATGACATCAACATAACATGGTAGCAACACAACATGGTAGAAACACAACATGGTAGCAACACAACATGACATCAACATAACATGGTAGCAACACAACATGAAATCAACACAACATGGTAGCAACACAACATGACATCAACACAACATGGTAGCAACACAACATGACATCAACATAACATGGTAGAAACACAACATGGTAGAAACACAACATGGTAGCAACACAACATGACATCAACATAACATGGTAGCAACACAACATGAAATCAACACAACATGGTAGCAACACAACATGGAATCAACACAACATGACATCAACACAACATGGTAGCAACACAACATGACATCAACACAACATGGTAGCAACACAACATGACATCAACACAACATGGTATCAACACAACATGACATACACAACATGGTTGCAACACAACATGGTAGCAAACACAACATGGTAGCAACACAACATGGTAGCAACACAACATGACATCAACATCAACATGGTAGCAACACAACATGAAATCAACACAACATGGTAGCAACACAACATGGAATCAACACAACATGGTATCAACACAACATGGTAGCAACACAACATGACATCAACACAACATGACATCAACATCAACATGGTAGCAACACAACATGACATCAACACAACATGGTAGCAACACAACATGACATCAACACAACATGGTAGCAACACAACATGGACATCAACACAACATGGTAGCAACACAACATGGCATCAACACAACATGGTATCAACACAACATGGTAGCAACACAACATGACATCAACACAACATGGTAGCAACACAACATGGTATCAACACAACATGGTAGCAACACAACATGACATCAACACAACATGGTATCAACACAACATGGTAGCAACACAACATGGCATCAACACAACATGGTATCAACACAACATGGTAGCAACACAACATGGTAGCAACACAACATGACATCAACACAACATGGTAGCAACACAACATGGCAGCAACACAACATGGTAGCAACACAACATGGCAGCAACACAACATGGTAGCAACACAACATGACAACAACACAACATGGTATCAACACAACATGACATCAACACAACATGGTAGCAACACAACATGACAACAACACAACATGACATCAACACAACATGGTAGCAACACAACATGACATCAACACAACATGACATCAACACAACATGATATCAACACAACATGACATCAACACAACATGACATCAACACAACATGGTAGCAACACAACATGGCAGCAACCCAACATGGTAGCAACACAACATGGTATCAACACAACATGGTAGCATCACAACAACATGACATCAACACAACATGGTAGCAACACAACATGGTAGCAACACAACATGGTAGCAACACACCATGACATCAACACAACACAACATGGTAGCAACACAACATGGTATCAACACAACATGGTAGCATCACAACAACATGACATCAACACAACATGGCATCAACACAACATGGTATCAACACAACACAACATGGTATCAACACAACACTACATGGTATCAACACAACATGGCATCAACACAACATGACAACAACACAACATGGTAGCAACACAACATGACATCAACACAACATGGTATCAACACAACACAACATGGTATCAACACAACAACATGACATCAACACAACATGACATCAACACAACATGGTAGCAACACAACAACATGACAACAACACAACATGACATCAACACAACATGGCATCAACACAACATGGTATCAACACAACATGGTATCAACACAACATGGTATCAATACAACATGGTATCAACACAACAACATGACATCAACACAACATGACATCAACACAACATGACATCAACACAACATGGCATCAACACAACATGGTAGCAACACAACATGACATCAACACAACATGGTA
The DNA here is from genome assembly GCF_021184085.1 of Oncorhynchus gorbuscha. Taxonomy (NCBI): domain Eukaryota; kingdom Metazoa; phylum Chordata; class Actinopteri; order Salmoniformes; family Salmonidae; genus Oncorhynchus; species Oncorhynchus gorbuscha. Next base: position 362 of record NW_025752091.1, on the reverse strand, counting down.
TCAACACAACATGACATCAACACAACATGGTATCAACACAACATGACATCAACACAACATGGTATCAACACAACAACATGACATCAACACAACATGGTATCAACACAACAACATGACATCAACACAACATGGTATCAACACAACATGGTATCAACACAACAACATGACATCAACACAACATGGTATCAACACAACATGGTATCAACACAACATGGTATCAACACAACATGACATCAACACAACATGGTATCAACACAACATGACATCAACACAACATGGTAGCAACACAACATGACATCAACACAACATGGTATCAACACAACATGATATCAACACAACATGGTAGCAACACAACATGACAT
>NW_025752090.1:5000-13465 GCF_021184085.1 Oncorhynchus gorbuscha | reverse complement strand
GGAGAGAGAGGAGAGGAGAGAGGAGAGAGGAGGAGAGGAGGGAGAGAGGAGAGAGGAGGGAGAGAGGAGGGAGAGAGGAAGGAGAGAGGAGAGAGGAAGGAGAGAGGAGAGAGGAGGGAGAGAGGAGGGAGAGAGGACGAGAGAGAGAAGGAGAGAGGGAGAGAGGAGGGAGAGAGGAGAGAGAGAGAGAGGAGGGAGAGAAGAGGAGAGAGAGAGAGGAAGGAGAGAGGAAGGAGAGAGGAGAGAGGGAGAGAGGAGGAAGAGAGGAGGGAGAGAGGAGAGAGGAGGGAGAGGAGGAGAGAGAGAGAGAGAGAGAGGAGGGAGAGAGGAGAGAGGAGTGAGAGAGGAGAGAGGAGAGAGGAGAGGAGAGAAGAGAGAGAGGAAGGAGAGAGGAGAGCGGAGGGAGAGGGGATGGAGAGAGGAGGGTGAGAGGAGAGAGGAGGAGGAGAGAGAGAGGGAGAGAGGAAGGAAAGAGTGGAGAGGGAGAGAGAGGAGGAGAGAGGAAGGAGAGAGGGAAGGAGGGAGGAGGGAGAGAGGAAGGAGAGAGAGAGGAGAGAGAGGAGAGAGGCGAGAGAGAGGAAGGAGAGAGGCGAGAGAGAGGAAGGAGAGAGGAGGGAGAGAAGGAAGGAGAGAGAGAGGGAGAGAGAGAGGAGAGAGGCGAGAGAGAGGAAGGAGAGAGGAGAGAGAGAGGAAGGAGGAGGAAGGAGAGAGGAGAGAGGAGAGAGGAGGGAGAGAAGAGAGAGAGCGAGAGGAAGGAGAGAGGAAGGAGAGAGAGGGAGCGGAGGGAGAGGGGATGGAGAGAGGAGGGTGAGAGGAGAGAGGAGGGAGAGAGGAGGGAGAGAGGAGAGAGAGAGGAGGGAGAGAGGAGAGAGGAGGGAGAGAGGAGAGAGAGAGAGGAGGGAGAGAAGAGAGAGAGCGAGAGGAAGGAGAGAGGAAGGAGAGAGGAGAGCGGAGGGAGAGGGGATGGAGAGAGGAGGGTGAGAGGAGAGAGGAGGGAGAGAGGAAGGAAAGAGTGGAGAGGAGAGAGAGAGGAGAGAGGAAGGAGAGACGAAGGAGAGAGGAGGGAGAGAGGAAGGAGAGAGAGAGGAGAGAGAGGAGAGAGGCAGAGAGAGGAAGGAGAGAGAGGAGAGAGAGAGGAAGGAGAGAGGAAGGAGAGAGGAGAAAGGAGAGAGGAGGGAGAGAAAGAGAGAGAGCGAGAGGAAGGAGAGAGGAAGGAGAGGAGAGACGGAGGGAGAGGGGATGGAGAGAGAGGAGGGTGAGAGGAGAGAGGAGGGAGAGAGGAGGGAGAGAGGAGAGCGGAGGGAGAGGGGATGGAGAGAGGAGGGTGAGAGGAGAGAGGAGGGAGAGAGGAGGGAGAGAGGAAGGAAAGAGTGGAGAGGAGAGAGAGAGGAGAGAGGAAGGAGAGAGGAAGGAGAGAGGAGGGAGAGAGAGAGGAGAGAGAGGAGAGAGGTGAGAGAGAGGAAGGAGAGAGGAGAGAGAGGGGAGGGAGAGATGAGAGAGGAGGGAGACAGGAAGGAGAGAGGAGGGATGCAAACTATAAGCCCAGGGGAGGAATGTACATATTGATGAGAAAGAAAGGTGACTGTTCTAGAGAACTACTTCTAAGGTCTGACACTGAGTCTGGTTTATATCTTAGGTACCGTCGACGCAGGTTTGGGGTACAAACTCCTGTTTGGGGTACAAACGCACAGGTACATTCCTGGCCTAAACAGAGCCCTCAGCCCTCCTGCCTCGTGGTCCTGTGGTGTAGTGGTCTAAACAGAGCCCTCAGCCCTCCTGCCTCGTGGTCCTGTGGTGTAGTCGTCTAAGCAGAGCCCTCAGCCCTCCTGCCTCGTGGTCCTGTGGTGTAGTGGTCTAAACAGAGCCCTCAGCCCTCCTGCCTCGTGGTCCTGTGGTGTAGTGGTCTAAACAGAGCCCTCAGCCTTCCTGCCTCGTGGTCCTGTGGTGTAGTGGTCTAAACAGAGCCCTCAGCCCTCCTGCCTCGTGGTCCTGTGGTGTAGTGGTCTAAACAGAGCCCTCAGCCACTCACCCTCGTGGTCCTGTGAGGTGTAGTGGTCTAAACCAGAGCCCTCAGCCTTTCCACTTGCCTCGTGGTCTGTGGTGCTTAGTGGTCACAAACAGAGCCCTCAGCCCCTCCTGCCTCGTGGTCCTGTGGTGTAGTGGTCTAAACAGAGCCCTCCAGCCCTCAGCCCTCCTGCCTCGTGGTCCTGTGGTGTAGTGGTCTAAGCAGAGCCCTCCAGCCCTCCTGCCTGTGGTCCTGTGGTGTAGTGGTCACAAGCAGAGCCCTCAGCCCAGCTGACTCGTGGTCTGTGGTGTAGTGGTCTAAACAGAGCCTCAGCCCTCCTGCCTCGTGGTCCTGTGGTGTAGTGGACAAACAGAGCCCTCAGCCCACTCCTGCCTCGTGGTCTGTGGTGTAGTGAATCTAAACAGAGCCCTCAGCTGCCCTGCCCCCTTCGTGGTCCTGTGGTGTAGTCGTCTAAGCAGAGCCCTCAGCCCTCCTGCCTCGTGGTCCTGTGGTGTAGTGGTCTAAACAGAGCCCTCAGCCCTCCTGACTCGTGGTCCTGTGGTGTAGTGGTCTAAACAGAGCCCTGAGCCCTCCTGCCTCGTGGTCCTGTGGTGTAGTGGTCTAAACAGAGCCCTCAGCCCTCCTGCCTCGTGGTCCTGTGGTGTAGTGGTCTAAACAGAGCCCTCAGCCCTCCTGCCTCGTGGTCCTGTGGTGTAGTGGTCTAAACAGAGCCCTCAGCCCTCCTGCCTCGTGGTCCTGTGGTGTAGTGGTCTAAACAGAGCCCTCAGCCTTCCTGCCTCGTGGTCCTGTGGTGTAGTGGTCTAAACAGAGCCCTCAGCCCCTCCTGCCTCGTGGTCCTGTGGTGTAGTGGTCTAAACAGAGCCCTCAGCCCTCCTGCCTCGTGGTCCTGTGGTGTAGTGGTCTAAGCAGAGCCCTCAGCCCTCCTGCCTCGTGGTCCTGTGGTGTAGTGGTCTAAGCAGAGCCCTCAGCCCTCCTGCCTCGTGGTGATGTGACCATCGATGTCAGGGTGTTTTTTCGCTGAGCAAGGCATATATCCACGTACTCACCACCTTTTCATACGTCCCAAATCCAACGCAATATCTAGTGACCGGGCTGATTGGGCTGTGTGTGTGTGTGTGTGTGTGTGTGTGTGTGTGTGTGTGTGTGTGTGTGTGTGTGTGTGTGTGTGTGTGTGTGTGTGTGTGTGTGTGTGTGTGTGTGTGTGTGTGTGTGTGTGTGTGTGTGTGTGTGTTTACCGTCGTCGCAGGTGAAGTCCTGTGCGGCTACATCCTGTATAGGGATCTCTTTCAGGAAGTAAGGGTTCTGACAGCGGGGGTTGCCCGTGACGATACGCTTCCTCCTCAGCCAATCACCAAGCCATGCCAAGTGGCAGTTACAGTTGAAGGGATTGGCCAGCAGGTTCCTGAGAACATAAACAGGAGAGGTTAGTTACAGGTGAAGGGATTGGCCAGCTGGTTCCTGAGAACATAAACAGGAGAGGTCAGTTAGAGGTGAAGGGATTGGCCAGCTGGTTCCTGAGAACATAAACAGGAGAGGTCAGTTACAGGTGAAGGGATTGGCCAGCTGGTTCCTGAGAACATTAACAGGAGAGGTCAGTTACAGGTGAAGGGATTGGCCAGCTGGTTCCTGAGAACATAAACAGGAGAGGTCAGTTAGAGGTGAAGGGATTGGCCAGCTGGTTCCTGGGAACATAAACAGGAGAGATCAGTTAGAGGTGAAGGGATTGGCCAGCTGGTTCCTGAGAACATAAACAGGAGAGGTCAGTTACAGTTGAAGGGATTGGCCAGCTTGTTCCTGGATACTCACAGTGTGGACAGCGCGTGTAGTGTGTCGAAGGCTCCCGGGGTCATAGAGGTGATCAAGTTGTCGTAGAGTGACAGCAGTCTGACAGAACTCAGACCCACAAAGCTGCTGTTACTGACACACCTAATACGGTTACTCCTCAACATACTGGAGCGAGAGAGAGAGAGAGAGAGAGAGAGAGAGAGAGAGAGAGAGAGAGAGAGAGAGAGAGAGAGAGAGAGAGAGAGAGAGAGAGAGAGAGAGAGAGAGAGGGAGAGGGAGAAAGGGAGAGGAGAGAAAGAGGGAGAGAGAGAGAGAGGGAGAGGAAGAGAGGGAGAGAGAGAGAGAGAGAGAGAGAGAGAGAGAGAGAGAGAGAGAGAGAGAGAGAGAGAGAGAGAGAGAGAGAGAGAGAGAGAGGAGGGAGAGAGAGAGAGGAGAGAGAGAGAGAGAGAGAGAGAGAGAGAGAGAGAGAGAGAGAGAGAGAGAGAGAGAGAGAGAGAGAGAGAGAGAGAAAGAAAGAAAGAGAGAAGGGGGAGGGAGAGAGACAGACATTAATTGAATAAAATGGGTACCAGCTGAAATAAGACTGCATCAACTGAGGGACTGAGAGCATTTATGGTCTGTGGTCTCAGGTGTGTGTCTCAGTGTGTCTCAGTGTGTCTCTCAGTGTGTCTCAGTGTGTGTGTCTCAGTGTGTCTCTCAGTGTGTCTCAGTGTGTCTCTCAGTGTGTCTCTCAGTGTTTCTCAGTGTGTCTCAGTGTCTATCACTGTCTCAGTGTGTGTGTCTCAGTGTCTCTCAGTGTGTCTCAGTGTGTCTCTCAGTGTGTGTGTGTATCTCAGTGTGTGTGTGTGTGTGTGTGTGTGTGTGTGTGTGTGTGTGTGTGTGTGTGTGTGTGTGTGTGTGTGTGTGTGTGTGTGTGTGTGTGTGTGTGTGTGTGTGTGTGTGTGTGTGTGTGTGTGTGTGTGTGTGTGTGTGTGTGTGTGTGTGTGTGTGTGTGTGTGTGTGTGTGTGTGTCTCAGTGTGTGTGTGTGTTACTCTCAGTGTGTGTCTCTCAGTGTGTCTCTCAGTGTGTCTCAGTGTGTGTGTCTCAGTGTGTGTCTCAGTGTCTCTCAGTGTGTCTCAGTGTGTCTCTCAGTGTGTCTCTCAGTGTGTCTTAGTGTGTCTCAGTGTGTCTCAGTGTCTCTCAGTGTCTCTCAGTGTCTCAGCGTGTGTCAGTGTGTCTCAGTGTGTCTCAGTGTGTGTGTCTCAGTGTGTCTCTCAGTGTGTCTCAGTGTCTCTCAGTGTCTCAGCGTGTGTCAGTGTGTCTCAGTGTGTCTCAGTGTGTGTGTCTCAGTGTGTCTCTCAGTGTGTCTCAGTGTCTCTCAGTGTCTCAGTGTGTCTCTCAGTGTGTCTCAGTGTGTCTCAGTATGTCTCTCAGTGTGTCTCTCAGTGTGCCTCAGTGTGTCTCTCAGTGTGTGTCTCAGTGTCTCTCAGTGTGTCTCAGTGTGTCTCAGTATGTCTCTCAGTGTGTCTCAGTGTGTGTGTCTCAGTGTGTCTCTCAGTGTGTCTCAGTGTGTCTCAGTGTGTCTTAGTGTGTCTCAGTGTGTCTCAGTGTCTCAGTGTCTATCAGTGTCTATCAGTGTGTGTGTCTCAGTGTGTCTCAGTGTGTCTCAGTGTCTCAGTGTCTATCAGTGTCTCAGTGTGTGTGTCTCTGTGTCTCTCAGTGTGTCTCTCAGTGTGTCTCTCAGTGTGTGTGTATCTCAGTGTGTGTGTGTGTGTGTGTGTGTGTGTGTGTGTGTGTGTGTGTGTGTGTGTGTGTGTGTGTGTGTGTGTGTGTGTGTGTGTGTGTGTGTGTGTGTGTGTGTGTGTGTGTGTCTCAGTGTGTGTGTGTGTCTCAGTGTGTGTGTGTGTTACTCTCAGTGTGTGTGTCTCTCAGTGTGTCTCAGTGTCTCTCAGTGTGTCTCAGTGTGTCTCTCAGTGTGTCTCAGTGTTTCTCAGTGTGTGTCTCAGCATCTCTCAGTGTGTCTCAGTGTCTCTCAGTGTGTCTCAGTGTGTCTCAGTGTGTGTCTCAGCGTGTCTCAGCGTGTCTCAGTGTCTATCAGTGTCTATCAGTGTCTCAGTGTGTGTGTCTCAGTGTCTCTCAGTGTGTCTCAGTGTGTCTCTCAGTGTGTTTCTCAGTGTGTGTGTGTGTGTGTGTGTGTGTCTCAGTGTGTGTGTGTGTGTGTCTCAGTGTGTGTGTGTGTGTGTGTGTGTGTGTGTGTGTGTGTGTGTGTGTGTGTGTGTGTGTGTGTGTGTGTGTGTGTGTGTGTGTGTGTGTACCCACAGTGTGCGTAGTCCGTTGAGACCCTGTAACATGCCCTGTGTGTGTGTGTGTGTGTGTGTGTGTGTGTGTGTGTGTGTGTGTGTGTGTGTGTGTGTGTGTGTGTGTGTTGTGTGTGTGTGTGTGTGTGTGTGTGTGTGTGTGTGTGTGTGTGTGTGTGTGTGTACCCACAGTGTGCGTAGTCCGTTGAGACCCTGTAACATGCCCTGCTGGATGTTCTCCAGTCTGTTAGAAGTCAGAATCAACTCATTGACTCCTGTCGCTCCTTCAAATGTCCCCTCCTCTATGTCACTGATACGGTTGTTACTGAGGTTACTATGGAGAGAGAGAGACAGAGACAGAGACAGAGAGAGAGGAGAAATGAGGGAGAGACAGAGACAGAGAGAGAGAGAGAGAGAGAGAGAGAGAGAGAGAGAAGGGGGAGACAGACAGAGAGAGAGACAGAGAGAGAGACAGAGAGAGAAGGGAGGGAGAGACAGAGAGAGACAGAGAGAGAGAGAGCGAGAGAGAGGAGAGAGAGAGAGACAGAGAGAGAGAGAGAGAAGGGGGAGACAGACAGAGAGAGAGAGACAGAGAGAGAGAGACAGAGAGAGAGAGACAGAGAGAGAGACAGAGAGAGAGACAGAGAGAGACAGAGACAGAGAGAGAGAGACAGAGAGAGAGAGAGAGAGAGACAGGCAGAGAGAGAGAGAGATAGAGAGAGAGAAAGGAGGGAGAGAGAGAGAGAGAGAGAGAGTGGAGAAGGGAGGGATAGACTGAATGAACCTTGGGAACCATTGATTGGCTGAATGAACCTTGGGAACCATTGATTGGCTGAGATACTTACATCTTCTTGAGCTGAGGCAGCCTCTTAAAGAATCCGGTCGCCTCCAGCACTGAAAACTCATTGTTGTTCAGACGACTAGAGAGAGACAGAGGGAGGGAGGGAGAGAGAGGGGGGGAGGGAGGGAGGAAGGGAGGGAGGGAGGGAGGGAGGGAGGGAGGGAGGGAGGGAGGGAGGGAGGGAGGGAGGGAGGGAAGGAGAGTGGGGGGAGAGAGTGAATGAAGAACACAGAGATGACAGTCTGTCAATCCCTCAGTCTGTCAGTCTCTCAGTGTCTCAATCTCTCAGTCTCTCAGTCTGTCAGTGTCTCAATCTCTCAGTCTCTCAGTCTGTCAGTCTCTCAGTGTCTCAGTCTCTTAGTGTCTCAGTCTCTCAGTGTCTCAGTGTCTCAGTCTGTCAGTCTCTCAGTGTCTCAGACTCTCAGTCTCTCAGTGTCTCAATCTCTCAGTCTCTCAGTCTGTCAGTGTCTCAGACTCTCAGTCTCTCAGTGTCTCAATCTCTCAGTCTCTCAGTCTGTCAGTCTCTCAGTGTCTCAGTCTCTCAGTCTCTCAATCTCTCAGTCTCTCAGTCTGTCAATCGCTCAGTGTCTCAGTCTGTCAGTCTCTCAGAGTCTGTGTTCCTGAATGTGTGGTATCTCCTAACTCAGATCCCTAATGTGTGGTATCTCCTAACTCAGATCCTGAATGTGTGGTATCTCCTAACTCAGATCCTGAATGTGTGGTATCTCCTAACTCACAGGAACTGAATGTGTGGTATCTCCTAACTCAGATCCTGAATGTGTGGTATCTCCTAACTCTCAGATCCTGAATGTGTGGTATCTCCTAACTCACAGGAACTGAATGTGTGGTATCTCCTAACTCAGATCCTGAATGTATGGTATCTCCTAACTCAGATCCTGAATGTGTGGTATCTCCTAACTCAGATCCTGAATGTGTGGTATCTCCTAACTCACAGGAACTGAATGTGTGGTATCTCCTAACTCAGATCCTGAATGTGTGGTATCTCCTAACTCAGTTCCTGAATGTGTGGTATCTCCTAACTCAGATCCTGAATGTGTGGTATCTCCTAACTCAGATCCTGAATGTGTGGTATCTCCTAACTCACAGGAACTGAATGTGTGGTATCTCCTAACTCACAGGAACTGAATGTGTGGTATCTCCTAACTCACAGGAACTGAATGTGTGGTATCTCCTAACTCACAGGAACTGAATGTGTGGTATCTCCTAACTCAGTTCCTAAATGTGTGGTATCTCCTAACTCAGTTCCTAAATGTGTGGTATCTCCTAACTCAGATCCCTAATGTGTGGTATCTCCTAACTCAGATCCTGAATGTATGGTATCTCCTAACTCACAGGAACTGAATGTGTGGTATCTCCTAACTCACAGGAACTGAATGTGTGGTATCTCCTAACTCAGTTCCTAAATGTGTGGTATCTCCTAACTCAGTTCCTAAATGTGTGGTATCTCCTAACTCAGATCCCTAATGTGTGGTATCTCCTAACTCAGATCCTGAATGTATGGTATCTCCTAACTCA
>NW_025752089.1:0-2500 GCF_021184085.1 Oncorhynchus gorbuscha | reverse complement strand
ATGATCAGATAAATAAAGCAATATTTTCTTATGGCTCTGTCAGTAATCTTTAATTTTCAACAGACACAAAAGACAAATTTCCTTTATATAAAAATCCCATAACATGAAACATTAAATGAAAGAAACCGGTATTCAAGGCACCATCAGTAGCCTATATTTTCTATTTTAGCAAAAGTGGGCTAAATTTACTTCAAAGAAAAAAACAATAATAGCAATTTTCTATCATCCACTCAACTGAAATATTTTAAAAATATAATTGGATTGAAATACAATAAAATAAAGTGCAAAAATCTATTAATCAAAAACAACACTTTGTTTAAGGAGAAGTAACATGCAGTGAAAACAAATATTAAACTTTAACTTTTAAACTTGAACTGAGTAAAAACTCTAAATATGTGATTGCACAGTAATGTTCACTTGTTTGAGGTTGAGGGTGATACTTGGTGTGTCCCATCTTTTCCACAAGTTCATCAATGTTCGGGGTAAGGCTCTGAGCTGAGGAAATCCTCAGAATTGAGTGGAGGTGTTCAGCAGTAAGTCGACTTCTGTGTGATGTTTTGTTCAAGTTCATCAAAGAAAACAGTTGTTCACACAGGTATGTGCTGCCAAACATAGACAACGTTTGAGCAGCCTGGATGCGCAGCTGGGGCATTGTGTCGGGGAGGAAACGGGCGAACTCCGCAGCACCCACTGCCGCATATTTTGCCCTCAGTGCATCATTGCATTGGAGGTCAATCAACTCCATTTGGAGGTTTGGTGGTGAGCTTTCCACGTCAACAGCAAATGGGTTACCGAGCAGTTCCAACCTGCTTTTTGTGCTTCAAAGTCAGCAAATCGGCGTCGAAAGTCAGCGGCAAGCATACCTATTTTATCAGCCAACTGTGCGCTCGGGAACGCACTGGTAGAGAGCTTCTCTTTCATGGTCTGGCAGCTGGGAAAGTGGCTCAAATTTTCTTTCCGCATCTCGTCTCCACAGAGTCAGTTTGGTTTTAAATGCCTTCACTGTACTGTACATATCAGAGATGACACGATCCCGACCCTGCAGCTGCAAGTTCATTGCATTCAGATGACTCGTAATGTCACACAGAAAAGCCATTTCACACAGAAACATTTCGTCTCGGAGTTGTGTTGTGTCTTTCCTTTGCTGTCCAAGAACAGACAAATCTCCTCACGAAGCTCGAAACATCTTTGAAGCACCTTTCCCTGGCTTAGCCATCGCACCTCTGTGTGATAAGGCAAATCACCATGCTCCGTTTCTAACTCCGTCAGAAATGCCTTGAACTGGCGGTGATTCAAACCTTTGGCTCTGATAAAGTTAACTGTGCGCGTGATGATGCTCATTACATGCTCCATTTTCAAGGCTTTACCGCACAACGCTTCCTGGTGTATGATACAATGATAAGCTGTCAGCTCACCTGTCGCGTTTTCCTCTTGCATCTTTTCCCGTATCTTTGCCACCAGTCCGCTCCTGTGTCCACACATCGCAGGTGCTCTGGCCGGTTGTCAAACCCACGAGTTTTTCCCAAGGCAGCTCCATCTCATTTACACATCTTGACACCTCTTCATACAAATCATGCCCCGTAGTTGTGCCATGCATAGGACGTAAAGCCAAAAACTCCTCTGTCACGCTTTAGGCTGGAGTCCACTCCGCGGATGAAAATTGACAACTGGGCAATGTCAGAAATGTCAGTGCTCTCATCCACAGCCAAGGAATATGCAATGAAATCTTTTCCCTTTTTCACAAGCTGCTCTTTTAGATTGATGGACAACTGGTCTACTCTCTCGGCAATGGTGTTTCTGCTCAGACTCACATTTAAAAAGAGTTGCCTTTTTTTCTGGGCAAACTTCATCACAAACTTTAATCATGCAGTTTTTGATGAAATCCCTCCGTAAATGGCCGGGCTGATTTAGCGATCTCTTCTGCCAAAATAAAACTGGCCTTGACAGCAGCCTGGCCTTGTGATTTGGCTTTTTGAACAGAGCCTGTCGAGATTTGAGGCCTCGTTTTAATTCCTCTGCCTTTTGTAGCCTTTGTTCCATGTCCATATTCTTGTTTTTGTCCGCGTGTTTCGTTTCATAATGTCGTCTCAGATTATACTCTTTCAGTACCGCCACACTTTCTCCACACAGAAGACACACAGGTTTTCCAGCTACCTCCGTGAACAAATACTCCGACTCCCACCTTGTTTGAAACCCCGGTTCTCAGTGTCCACCTTCCGTTTTGCCATTTTTGATGGGTATCTGAAAGTTAATTTTACTGTGATGCTGACAACTGCTGTGCCAATAAATATTGAAATGAAGCAGCCTACTGCTCGGTGCGTCACCGTTGCATTGTGGGAAATGTAGTATTGGTGCGTGTAAAAGATCTGCGGGCTGCCGGCTTGCTGCGGTCTGCGGGCGGTTCTAATAACAAATCAAGATCATCCCAGGGGCCGTAAAAAACCTTCTCGCGGGCCGGATGTGGCCCGCGGGCCTTGACTCTGACATATGTGGTCTACAG
>NW_025752088.1:0-13475 GCF_021184085.1 Oncorhynchus gorbuscha | reverse complement strand
CTCATTCTACTCACAGACAACAGGCTATTAGATTGGCACTGCTCATTCTACTCACAGACAACAGGCTATTAGATTGGCACTGCTCATTCTACTCACAGACAACAGGCTATTAGATTGGCACTGCTCATTCTACTCACAGACAACAGGCTATTAGATTGGCACTGCTCATTCTACTCACAGACAACAGGCTATTAGATTGGCACTGCTCATTCTACTCACAGACAACAGGCTATTAGATTGGCACTGCTCATTCTACTCACAGACAACAGGCTATTAGATTGGCACTGCTCATTCTACTCACAGACAACAGGCTATTAGATTGGCACTGCTCATTCTACTCACAGACAACAGGCTATTAGATTGGCACTGCTCATTCTACTCACAGACAACAGGCTATTAGATTGGCACTGCTCATTCTACTCACAGACAACAGGCTATTAGATTGGCACTGCTCATTCTACCCACAGACAACAGGCTATTAGATTGGCACTGCTCATTCTACCCACAGACAAAAAGCTTTCTGTTCTCTTTTGTGCTGGTGATGCACCTCGTGTCTTTGACTTAATAAAACATCTACCTCCTGCTCAGTGAGACATCCCCTGAAGGTTCCATTGAACCCCTCTGAAAAATACTTGTTGTTGTTGTTGATGTTGCAGAAACATGTCGACTGAAGGCATTAACCTGTGCTTTGATTAGAGTCTACTACTGTGTGGATTATGGAAGGTTGATTCTCAGATATCTAACCAGCGACTTCATAAAGACAGTATGTCTCTTGTCAAATCTGTTTGATGTTTATCTGCTTGACAAACTTTTACCTCTTTCACTCAGTATAGTCAGAAGACTCAGACTTCAGCCTTCACTCAGTATAGTCAGAAGAATCATAGACTTTATCCTTCACTCAGTATAGTCCGAAGAATCATAGGCTTCAGCCTTCACTCAGTATAGTCAGAATACTCAGACTTCAGCCTTCACTCAGTATAGTCAGAAGACTCAGACTTCAGCCTTCACTCAGTAGAGTCAGAAGACTCATAGACAGCCTTCACTCAGTAGAGTCAGAAGACTCATAGACTTTATCCTTCACTCAGTATAGTCAGAAGACTCAGACTTCAGCCTTCACTCAGTATAGTCAGAAGACTCATAGACTTTATCCTTCACTCAGTATAGTCAGAAGACTCAGACTTCAGCCTTCACTCAGTATAGTCAGAAGACTCATAGACTTCAGCCTTCACTCAGTATAGTCAGAAGACTCATAGACTTCAGCCTTCAAGAGGTTCTGCTAACCTATTAATGTCTCCTCTGAGGCTCTCTGTCTGTCAGATTATGAGAAAATACAGCTAGTCTCATTTGCTGATGGAAGGTGAAGTAACATCATTGTTTCAGTCCTGCTGGGTCAAACTCTAGTTATTCCCATGAAGGCACTGAGGTATAGGCCTGTACGCAGTGAATTAATTCTGGCCTCAATAAGTAGGTGTATTTTACGTTGTTGACTCAAACATTTGCTGCTGCTACAAGGGGTTGTGAAGTGTTTTCTCGTGATGTGAGTCTTCACGGTTCCAGTTTCTGGCAGCAGAGAGAAGAGCTGTATGTAATAAAGGTTTCAAGTGGGCTTTTCCGGTAATGAATAAAAAAAAAAAAATAACTCTGCATCCCATCTCTCTGACTCTAAACTCTGACTCACAAAAACCCAGCAGAGAAACAAATCCGCATCTCATCTCCTGACTCTAAACTCTGACTCACAAAACCCAGCAGAGAAAACAAATCACATCATCTTCTCTGACTCTAAACTCTGACTCACAAACCCAGCAGAGAAAATAACTCTGCAACTCACCTCTCTGACTCTAAACTCTGACTCACAAAAACCCAGCAGAGAAAATAACTCTGCATCTTACCTCTCTGACTCTAAACTCTGACTCACAAACCCAGCAGAGAAAATAACTCTGCATCTTATCTTCTGACTCTAAACTCTGACTCACAAAAAAACCCAGCAGAGAAAATAATCCTGCATCTCATCTCTCTGACTCTAAGATATGACTCACAAAACCCAGCAGAGAAAATAACTCTGCATCTCACTAAGCTCTCTGACTCTAAACTCTGACTCACAAAAACCCAGCAGAGAAAATAACTCTGCAACTCACCTCTCTGACTCTAAACTCTGACTCCAAAGCCAGCAGGGCTTTTTGATGCACGGCACAGACATGAGTCTGAGATGTGTAAGCAACAGGATAGTAATCCTCCGCTAAAGCTGATGACATTGCCTTCACCGTGGTGCACAGCCAGAGATGGGCCACACACCCAGGGGATCGGCTCTGTTCTTCTGAGCTAGCTGCACCTTTTAGATGGCCATGAAATGATATATAGGCTTAGGGAGTTGGGGGTGACACGTGAGAACAGCCTGGCACGTGGAGACTGTCCGGCACGGAGACAGGACTAACCAAATACATTTCCCAGCCTCACAGCCATAGCAATAGCTTAATGTGGCTTGAAATTTGAATTCTATTTTCAGGAGGCGCTGCTCTACACAGCCGAGACCCAATCTTTTTTACCTGAAACCCATGAAATCAAGATATCTTCAGCCACCGGTGGCTGATAGAACATGGGATGCAGGGGTTTATTTTATTACCTGTTAGCAAAGACAGTAAACCAAGAAAAAAATGAAAATGAACCTATTGCCAACCTTAATGCAGTAGGTATGGATTGGAACACTTGGTAATTGGTAAATACAACTGTACTGTACATTAACAATGTGATGTGGGAGGCTGTGAATGGTACTGTACATTAACAGTGTGATGGGAGGTGAATGATGTGGGAGGCTGTGATGGTACTGCATTGTGAATGGTACTGTACATTAACAGTGTGATGTGGGAGGCTGTGAATGGTACTGTACATTAACAATGTGATGTGGGAGGCTGTGAATGGTACTGTACATTAACAATGTGATGTGGGAGGCTGTGAATTGTACATTAACAATGTGATGTGGGAGGCTGTGAATTAACATTAAATGTGATGTGGGAGGCTGTGAATGGTACTGTACATTAACAATGTGATGTGGGAGGCTGTGAATGGTACTGTACATTAACAATGTGATGTGGAGGCTGTGAATGGTGATGTGAGGCTGTGAATGGTACTGTACATTAACAATGTGATGGGAGGCTGTGAATGGTACTGTACATTAACAATGTGATGTGGGAGGCTGTGAATGGTACTGTACATTAACAATGTGATGTGGAGGCTGTGAATGGTACTGTACATTAACAATGTGATGTGGGAGGCTGTGAATGGTACTGTACATTAACAATGTGATGTGGGAGGCTGTGAATGGTACTGTATGTGAGAAGGTGAATGGTGTGTACATTAACAAGTGATGTGGGAGACATGAATTTGTACATTAACAAACCCAAATGGGAGGCTGTGAATGGTACTGTACATTAACAATGTGATGTGGGAGGCTGTGAATGGTACTGTACATTAACAATGGTCCCTGTACTCTACAATGAGATGTGGGAAGAATGGTACTGTATGTGAGAAGGGGTAAATGGTGTGTTTTTTCGAGCAGTTCTAAGAGACATATTTGAAAGCCATTACGTGAAATAACCCAAATTAGGACCTATTGGGATCTATTACAGTACCCGGTTCAACCACACAGGAACAGTCCCTATTGCCCGAGGGCGTCAGTTTCAATTCCTAATCGCCAGGTTCTCACTCTAAATGAGATGTTGAATTAGGAGCAAGCTCCCGGCTGAATTATTTCACATTTGTAACCTTCATGTGATTGGATAGAAACACAGGAATAGTTCAACCCTCAACTGAAACCGTCCAATCTCAGAGGTGCCAGTGGTGCCAGATTGGGTTTATGGGGTCATGGGGGTTTGGGTGTTGAATTAGAGCAGCTACATCCTATCTTTAACATTTGACTTAAAGTGAGTATATATAAGCATGCATGACCCCCTTATGAAACCAGTCATAACCCCCTTATGAAACCAGTCATAACACCTTTATGAAACCAGTCATAGCACCATTATGAAACCAGTCATAGCACCGTTATGAAACCAGTCATAACACCTTTATGAAACCAGTCATAGCACCATTATGAAACCAGTCATAACACCATTATGAAACCAGTCATAACACCTTATGAATGAAACCAGTCATAGTCATGAAACCAGTCATAGCACCATTATGAAACCAGTCGTTATGAAACCAGTCATGAAACCAGTCATAACCTTCATGACACCGTTATGAAACCAGTCATAACACCTTTATGAAACCAGCCATAACCCTTTATGAAACCAGTCAACACCTTAATAAAGATGTGCCTCTTTTTTTCAATTTTCACCTAAAATGACATACCCAAATCTAACTGCTTGGAACTCAGGACCTGAAGCAAGGATATGCATATTCTTGATACTATTTGAAAGGAAACACTTTGAAGTTTGTGGAAATGTTAAATGAATGTAGTAGAATATGACAAATTAGATCTGGGTAAAGATAAAAAGGCCTTTTTTTTGTTTGTTTTCTGGCACATCATCTTTGCAATGCAAGAGAAAGGCCATAATGTATTATTCCAGGTTAGGCACAATTTCAATTTTGGCCACTAGATGGCAGCAGTGTATGTGCAAAGGTGTAGACTGATCCAATGAACCGTTGCATTTCTGTTCAAAATGTTGTGTCAAGACTGCCACAATGTTTCTAATTGGTTTATTATTACATTTTCAAGTCCGTATCTGTGCACTCTCCTCAAACAATAGCATGGTATTATTTCACTGTAATAGCTACTGTAAATTGGACAGTGCAGTTAGATTAACAAGAATTGAAGCTTTCTCCCAATATCAGATATGTCTATGTCCTGGGAAATGTTCTTGTTACTGACAACTTCATGCTAATCACATTAGCCTACGTTTGCTCAACGTCCCACAGGGGATGTTTATGAAACCATTCATATCACCTATATGAAACTAGTAATAACACCTTTATGAAACCAGTCATAACACCTTTATGAAACCAGTCATAACACCTTTATGAAACCAGTCATAGCACCTTTATGAAACCATTCATAACACCTTTATGAAACCAGTCATAACACCTTTATGAAACCATTCATAACACCTTTATGAAACCATTCATAACACCTTTATGAAACCATTCATATCACCTTTATGAAACCATTCATAACACCTTTATGAAACCAGTCATAACACCTTTATGAAACCATTCATAACACCTTTATGAAACCAGTCATAACACCTTTATGAAACCAGTCATAACACCTTTATGAAACCAGTCATAACACCTTTATGAAACCAGTCATAACACCTTTATGAAACCAGTCATAGCACCTTTATGTGCATTTCGGTATCATGCATAACAACCTTCCTAATACAGTTGTTAGAGCTACATCTCCTTGTGGGGACCGTGTGAGAATGTATGGGACATAACTCCATGTTGACTTCTGGCCCTAACTGTGGTGGCCCCGACTGACCCAACTTCTCCGAGGCTACCAACAAAAGCAAAATGAGTGAATATGTAAAGCAGTAATAATGTGTGGTCAAGCGTATTGACTCTGCCACAGAGCTCAGACACTGAGTGTGGCTCCCTGAGGCTCACCTCTGACAGATAGATTTTGGTCTGACTGGTGAGTAATGTCTGGAGACCACTGTCTGACTGGCTTCTGTCTCTTTACATCTCTTTACTGATCTAGGATTTCCCCAGTGAGTGAACAGCATGCTAGCAGCGCACTTGGGAGTCAAATGAAAAGCTTGATAATGAGACTTGTTTTTCAAGTGAATATGAAAGAAGTCAGACAATAAATCTAAATATTTATCGTTGATGAGTTAATTATGAATATGCCAATTAATATTTGATATCCCAAACTAGACTCACAGTCCCATAACTAAGCTCTTGGACAGCATGACATATGATAACTCACATTCCATAACACAGAATAAACCACATGTGATGTATATTCAACACATATACTGTATCTCATGACATGACTTCTTACGTGATGTTCTTCTATGCACAAACATCAATTTTAACACCTCTCTCTCTCTACCTACCTCTCTATCTCTACCTACCTCTCTATCTCTACCTACCTCTCTATCTCTACCTACCTCTCCTCTCTATCTCTCTCTCTACCTACCTCTCTATCTCTACCTACCTCTCTATCTCTACCTACCTCTCTACCTACCTCTCTCTCTACCTACCTCTCTCTCTCTACCTACCTCTCTATCTCTACCTACCTCTCTATCTACCTACCTCTCTATCTCTACCTACCTCTCTATCTCTACCTACCTCTCTATCTCTACCTACCTCTCTATCTCTACCTACCTCTATCTCTACCTACTCTCTATCTCTACCTATCTCTCTCTACCTACCTCTCTATCTCTACCTACCCTATCTCTACCTACCCACCTCTCTCCCACCTCTCTATCTCTACCTACCTCTATCTCTACCTACCTCTCTATCTCTACCTACCTCTCTATCTACCTACCTCTCTATCTCTACCTACTCTCTATCTCTACCTACCTCTCTCTCTCTACCTACCCCTCTCTCTCTACCTCTCTATCTCTACCTACCTCTCTATCTCTCTCTACCTCTCTATCTCTACCTACCTCTCTATCTCTCTACCTACCTCTCTATCTCTCTACCCTCTATCTCTACCTACCTCTCTCTCTCTACCTACCTCTCTATCTCTACCCACTCTCTATCTCTACCTACCTCTCTCTACCTCTCTATCTCTACCTACCTCTCTCTCTCTATCTCTACCCTCTATCTCTACCTACCTCTCTATCTCTCTATCTCTACCTCCTATCTCTACCTACCTCTCTCTCTACCTACCTACCTCTCTATCTCTACCTACCTCTCTATCTCTACCTACCTCTCTCTCTCTCTCTCTCTCTCACCTCTCTATCTCTACCTACCCTCTATCTCTACCTACCTCTCTATCTCTACCTACCTCTCTCTCTCTACCTACCTCTCTATCTACCTACCTCTCTATCTCTACCTACCTCTCTATCTCTACCTACCTCTATCTCTCCTACCTCTCTCTCTCTACCTACCCTACCTCTCTATCTCTACCTACCTCTCTATCTCTACCTACCTCTCTATCTCTACCTACCTCTCTCTCTACCTACCTCTCTCCCCATATCTCTACCCACCTCTCTCTCTCTCTCCCTATCCTACCTACCTCTCTCTCTCTCCCTCTACCCTCTCTCTCTCTACCTACCCTCTCTATCTCTCCCCTACCTCTCTATCTCTCCTACCTCTCTATCTCTACCTACCTCTCTATCTCTACCTACCTCTATCTCTACCTCTCTCTCTATCTCTACCTACCTCTCTATCTCTACTCCTCTCTCTCTACCTACCTCTCTATCTCTACCTACCTCTCTCTCTCTCTCTCTACCTCTCTATCTCTACCTCCTCTCTATCTCTCTCTACTCTCTCTATCTCTACCTACCTCTCTATCTCTACCTACCTCTCTCTCTCTACCTCTCTCTATCTCTACCTACCTCTATCTCTACCACCTCTCTCTCTACCTCTCTATCTCTACCTACCTCTCTATCTCTACCTACCTCTCTCTCTCTCTCCTACCTATCTCTCCTACCTATCTCTCCTCTCTATCTCTACCTGCCTCTCTCTCTCTCTCTCTCTCTCCTCTCTCTCTCTCTCTCTCTCTCTCTCTCTCTATCTCTCTATCTATCTCTACCTCCCTCTCTACCTACCTCTCTATCTCTCTACTCTCTCTCTCTCCCTCTCCTCTCTCTACCTACCTCTCTCTCTCTCTCTACCTCTCTATCTCTACCTACCTCTATCTCCTACCTCTCTCTCTCTCTCTACCTACCTCTCTACCTACCTCTCTCTCTCCCTATCTCTCTACCTCTCTCTCTCCCTATCTCTACCTACTCTCCCTATCTCTACCTACCTCTCTCTCTCTCTCTCTCTCTCCCTATCTCTATCCCTATCTCTACCTACCTCTCCCTCTCCCTCTCTCTACCTACCTACCTACCTACCTCTCTCTCTCTCTCTCTCTCTCTCTCTCTCTCTCTCTCTCTCTCTCTCTCTCTCTCTCTCTCTCTCTCTCTCTCTCTCTCTCTCTCTCTCTCTCTCTATGGCCTGTTTATTAGGTACACCCATCTAGTACTGAGTCGGACCTGGACACAGTCCAGTGTTGGAGATCGCGTGCCCACTTGCGCCGCTTCTTCTTGTTTTTTGTTGATAGGAGTGGAACCCAGTGTGTGGTTGTCTGCTGCAGCAGCCCATCCGTGACAGGGACTGACAGATTGTGCATTCCTAGATGCCGTTCTGCACACCACTGTTGTACTGCGACGTTATTTGCCTGTTTGTGGCCCGCCTGTTAGCTTGCACGAATCTTGTCATTCTCTCTCTCATCAACGAGCTGTTTCCACCCACAGGACGGCCAGTGACTGGAAGGTTTTTGTTGCACCATTCTCTGTAAACCCGAGACGTGCGTGTAAAGCCCAGGAGGCCTGGCGTTTCTGAGATAGAGGAACCGGCACGCCTGGCACCGACAATCATACAACGCTTAAAGTCGCTTCGGTCACTGCTTAACGTTTAATCGAACAGTAACCGAATGCTCGATGCCTGTCTGCCTGCTTTATGTAGCAAGCCACGCCCACTTGAATCACTGTCTGTAGCAGGGAACCATTTTCACGTCTGTAGCAATGCTCACTCTTCTCATTCTGTCTGTAGCAATACTCAGTCTTCTCTCATTCTGTCTGTAGCAATACTCAGTCTTCTCATTCTGTCTGTAGCAATACTCAGTCTTCTCTCATTCTGTCTGTAGCAATACTCAGTCTTCTCTCTCATGTCTGTAGTACTCAGTCTTCTCTCATTCTGTCTGTAGCAATACTCAGTCTTCTCTCATTCTGTCTGTAGCAATACTCAGTCTTCTCATTCTGTCTGTAGCAATACTCAGTCTTCTTCTCATTCTGTCTGTAGCAATACTCAGTCTTCCTCATTCTGTCTGTAGCAATACTCAGTCTTCTCTCATTCTGTCTGTAGCAATACTCAGTCTTCTCTCATTCTGTCTGTAGCAATACTCAGTCTTCTCTCATTCTGTCTGTAGCAATACTCAGTCTTTCTCATTCTGTCTGTAGCAATACTCAGTCTTCTCTCATTCTGTCTGTAGCAATACTCAGTCTTCTCTCATTCTGTCTGTAGCAATACTCAGTCTTCTCTCATTCTGTCTGTAGCAATACTCAGTCTTCTCTCATTCTGTCTGTAGCAATACTCAGTCTTCTCTCATTCTGTCTGTAGCAATACTCAGTCTTCTCTCATTCTGTCTGTAGCAATACTCACTCTTCTCATTCTGTCTGTAGCAATACTCAGTCTTCTTTCATTCTGTCTGTAGCAATACTCAGTCTTCTCTCATTCTGTCTGTAGCAATACTCAGTCTTCTCTCATTCTGTCTGTAGCAATACTCAGTCTTTTCATTCTGTCTGTAGCAATACTCAGTCTTCTCTCATTCTGTCTGTAGCAATACTCAGTCTTCTCTCATTCTGTCTGTAGCAATACACAGTCTTCTCTCATTCTGTCTGTCTGCAGCAATACTCAGTCTTCTCTCATTCTGTCTGTAGCAATACTCAGTCTTCTCTCATTCTGTCTGTAGCAATACTCAGTCTTCTCTCATTCTGTCTGTAGCAATACTCAGTCTTCTTTCATTCTGTCTGTAGCAATACTCAGTCTTCTCTCATTCTGTCTGTAGCAATAGTCATTCTTCTCATTCTCTGTAGTATTACTGAGTCTTCTCCTCCTCTGTCTGTAGCAATACTCAGTCTTCTCTCATTCTGTCTGTAGCAATACTCAGTCTTCTCTCATTCTGTCTGTAGCAATACTCAGTCTTCTTTCATTCTGTCTGTAGCAATACTCAGTCTTCTCTCATTCTGTCTGTAGCAATACACAGTCTTCTCTCATTCTGTCTGTAGCAATACACAGTCTTCTCTCATTCTGTCTAGCAATACTCATTCTCTGTAGTATTACTGAGTCTTCTCCTCCTCTGTCTGTAGCATGCCTGCTCTGACGTGGACAGGATGATCCTAGGAAACAAGTGTGACATGAAGGACAAAAGACAGGTGTCTAAAGAACGAGGAGAAAAGGTATGGAGGTCAGAGTTCAGGCTTTCAAGTCTCTCTGTGTTTGAAATAAGCACTGGCGCGTCTGAGATGCCTTGTTACAGGTGCGTTGGAAACAATGTGATTGACGTCAGAGAAAAGAGAAACCCTCACACTGCTCTTCATAGTATCTTTGGTGAAACCCCCACACTGCTCTTCATAGTATCTTTGGTGAAACCCCACACTGCTCTTCATAGTATCTTTGGTGAAACCCCACACTGCTCTTCATAGTATCTTTGGTGAAACCCCACACTGCTCTTCATAGTATCTTTGGTGAAACCCCACACTGCTCTTCATAGTATCTTTGGTGAAACCCCCACACTGCTCTTCATAGTATCTTTGGTGAAACCCCACACTGCTCTTCATAGTATCTTTGGTGAAACCCTCACACTGCTCTTCATAGTATCTTTGGTGAAACCCTCACACTGCTCTTCATAGTATCTTTGGTGAAACCCTCACACTGCTCTTCATAGTATCTTTGGTGAAACCCCACACTGCTCTTCATAGTATCTTTGGTGAAACCCCACACTGCTCTTCATAGTATCTTTGGTGAAACCCCACACTGCTCTTCATAGTATCTTTGGTGAAACCCCCACACTGCTCTTCATAGTATCTTTGGTGAAACCCCCACACTGCTCTTCATAGTATCTTTGGTGAAACCCCCACACTGCTCTTCATAGTATCTTTGGTGAAACCCCACACTGCTCTTCATAGTATCTTTGGTGAAACCCCCCACACTGCTCTTCATAGTATCTTTGGTGAAACCCCCACACTGCTCTTCATAGTATCTTTGGTGAAACCCCACACGGGTCTTCATAGTATCTTTGGTGAAACCCCCACACTGCTCTTCATAGTATCTTTTGGTGAAACCCCCACGGGTCTTCATAGTATCTTTGGTGAAACCCCCACACTGCTCTTCATAGTATCTTTGGTGGAAACCCCCACTGCTCTTCATAGTATCTTCAGTGAAACCCCCACATTGCTCTTCATAGTATCTTTGGTGAAACCCCCACACCACTCTTCATAGTATCTTTGGTGAAACCCCCACATTGCTCTTCATAGTATCTTTGGTGAAACCCCCACACGGGTCTTCATAGTATCTTTGGTGAAACCCCCCACACTGCTCTTCATAGTATCTTTGGTGAAACCCCCACACTGCTCTTCATAGTATCTTTGGTGAAACCCCCACACTGCTCTTCATAGTATCTTTGGTGAAACCCCCACACTGCTCTTCATAGTATCTTTGGTGAAACCCCCACACTGTTCTTCATAGTATCTTTGGTGAAACCCCCACACTGCTCTTCATAGTATCTTTGGTGAAACCCCCACGGGTCTTCATAGTATCTTTTGGTGAAACCCCCACACGGGTCTTCATAGTATCTTTGGTGAAACCCCACACTGCTCTTCATAGTATCTTTGGTGAAACCCTCACACTGCTCTTCATAGTATCTTTGGTGAAACCCTCACACTGCTCTTCATAGTATCCGTGTGTAAATGTACTCCCAGTTGTATGTATGCCATACTCATAATACACAGCATGATCTATGTCTGTCATAACCAGCCCGTTCTCCTTCATGATGTAGTACAATTCCCTTCTGTAACAGAAAGGTAACACACGTTACGTTCTGGCTATGCCTCCTGGAATGTGTTGCATGGGGGGCTGCTGTGGATTAAAAGTACATCTGTAACATTAATTATTAACATACATTTTTTCATAATGTCTGTTTTATTTTATGCAGATGGCGATTGATTATGACACAGTTCTTAAAAGCGTCAAGTCCAAATGGCATAGTTAAGTCCAGTCAAGTCCAGCCAAGTCCAGTCAAGTCCAGCCAAGTCCAGCCAAGTCCAGTCAAGTCCAGCCAAGTCCAGTCAAGTCCAGCCAAGTCCAGTCAAGTCCAGCCAAGTCCAGTCAAGTCCAGGCTGAACGTGGAAGAGGTGAGTTCTGTTCAGTACTATTCACTTATACCTATTTTAATTCTTCTCTCAATCTTTTCATTGAAACAGGACGTTTTGTCTTATAAACTGTCCGTGAAGTATAGGTCTGTGTCTTTGACCACACTGAGAAGAGACATAATGACGAGACTCAACAGAAAAATTGTGATCTTATGTTGTTTAGCAGATGATGCTCATATGCTGCCTAACAAACTGGCCGGTGAATAAACTGCCCCCCTCCCCTCCCCCCCCTCTCTTCCCCATCTGTCTCTTTCCTGCTCTATGGTGCTGAGATGACTGGCAACTATCAGTGCATTGTTTTTCTCACGGTTTCTTCTGGATTAATCCTCAACATTCTACCTGCAATGTCTGATAAATAAAGCAGGCGTTAGAATTTATGACAAGGGCTGTGTTTTAGATTCTGTGTGGCATCCTATAAAACTCCACATGATTCAGCAGAGATGATGTAGAGCTGATATAGAGCTGATGTAGAGCTGATGTAGAGCTGATACAGAGCTGATGTAGAGCTGATGTAGAGCTGATACAGAGCTGATGTAGAGCTGATATAGAGCTGATGCAGAGCTGATGTAGAGCTGATGTAGAGCTGATGTAGAGCTGATGTAGAGCTGATATAGAGCTGATGTAGAGCTGATGTAGAGCTGATACAGAGCTGATGTAGAGCTGATATAGAGCTGATGTAGAGCTGATATAGAGCTGATGTAGAGCTGATACAGAGCTGATGTAGAGCTGATGCAGAGCTGATATAGAGCTGATATAGAGCTGATATAGAGCTGATATAGAGCTGATGTAGAGCTGATGCAGAGCTGATATAGAGCTGATATAGAGCTGATATAGAGCTGATGTAGAGCTGATGCAGAGCTGATGCAGAGCTGATGTAGAGCTGATGTAGAGCTGATGTAGAGCTGATGTAGACAGGTCAGATGGATTAGACAGGTCAGATGAATTAGACAGGTCTGATGAATTAGACAGGTCTGATGAATTAGACAGGTCAGATGGATTAGACAGGTCTGATGAATTAGACAGGTCTGATGAATTAGACAGGTCAGATGGATTAGACAGGTCTGATGAATTAGACAGGTCTGATGAATTAGACAGGTCAGATGGATTAGACAGGTCTGAGGGATTAGACAGGTCAGATGGATTAGACAGGTCTGATGAATTAGACAGGTCTGATGAATTAGACAGGTCAGATGGATTAGACAGGTCAGATGCTGAAAAAGAAAGGACATTATTGTCTACTTCACACATGCTTTTCTTTTTACTAAAAAGTAGTGTGCAGTTCCAGTAGTTAGCTACACCACTATATGACTAAAAAGTAGTGTGTAGTTCCAGTAGTTAGCTACACCTCTATATAGCTAAAAAGTAGTGTGTAGTTCCAGTAGTTAGCTATAC
>NW_025752087.1:0-13476 GCF_021184085.1 Oncorhynchus gorbuscha | reverse complement strand
TGTTTAGCGTATAGGGTATAGACTATATGATGTTTAGGGTATAGAGTATAGAGTATATGATGTTTAGCGTATAGGGTATAGAGTATATGATGTTTAGTGTATAGGGTATAGAGTATATGATGTTTAGGGTATAGGGTATAGAGTATATGATGTTTAGTGTATAAGGTATAGAGTATATTGGGTATACAGTATATAGTGTTTAGTGTATAGGGTATAGAGTATATGATGTTTAGTGTATAGAGTATATGATGTTTAGCGTATAGGGTATAGAGTATATGATGTTTAGGGTATAGAGTATATAGTGTTTAGTGTATATAATGTTTACGGTATAGGGTATAGAGTATATTATGTTTAGGGTATAAGGTATAGAGTATATTGGGTATACAGTATATAGAGTATATAGTGTGTAGTGTATAGACTATATAGTATGTAGGGTATACAGTATATAGAGTATATGGTGTGTAGTGTATAGGCTATATAGTATGTAGGGTATATAGGGTATACAGTATATAGAGTATATAGTGTTTAGGGTATAGAGTATATGATGTTTAGGGTATAGAGTATTGAGTATATGATGTTTAGCGTATAGGGTATAGAGTATATGATGTTTAGGGTATAGAGTATAGAGTATATGATGTTTAGGGTATAGGGTATATAGTGCTTAGTGTATATGATGTTTAGTGTTTAGGGTATAGAGTATATGATGTTTAGCGTATAGGGTATTATATGATGTTTATATGATGTTTAGAGTATAGAGTATATGATGTTTAGGGTATAGGGTATATAGTGCTTAGTGTATATGATGTTTAGTGTTTAGGGTATAGAGTATATGGTGTTTAGGGTTTGGGTATATAGTGCTTAGTGTCTATGATGTTTAGTGTATAGGGTATAGTGTATATGATGTTTAGCGTATAGGGTATAGAGTATATGATGTTTAGCGTATAGAGTATATGATGTTTAGGGTATAGAGTATATGATGTTTGGGGTATAGAGTATATTGGGTATACAGTATATAGAGTATACAGTGTGTAGTGTATAGGCTATATAGTATGTAGTGTATACTGTATATAGTGTGTAGTATATAGGCTATATAGTATGTACGGTATACAGTATTTAGAGTATATAGTGCGTAGTGTATAGGCTATATAGTATATAGGGTATACAGTATATAGAGTATATAGTGTGTAATGTATAGGCTATATAGTATGTAGGGTATACAGTATATAGAGTATATAGGGTATACAGTATATAGAGTATATAGTGTTTAGGGTATAGAGTATATGATGTTTAGGGTATTGGGTATAGAGTATATGATGTTTAGCGTATAGGGTATAGAGTATATGATGTTTAGGGTATCAAGTATATAGTGTTTAGTGTATAGGGTATAGAGTATATGATGTTTAGTGTATAGGGTATAGAGTATGTGATGTTTAATGTATAGAGTATATGATGTTTACTGTATAGGGTATAGAGTATATGATGTTTAGGGTATAGAGTAAATCAAATCAAATCAAATCCAATTTATTTATATAGCCCTTCGTACATCAGCTGATATCTCAAAGTGCTGTACAGAAACCCAGCCTAAAACCCCAAACAGCAAACAATGCAGGTGTAAAAGCACGGTGGCTAGGAAAAACTCCCTAGAAAGGCCAAAACCTAGGAAGAAACCTAGAGAGGAACCGGGCTATGTGGGGTGGCCAGTCCTCTTCTGGCTGTGCCGGGTAGAGATTATAACAGAACATGACCAAGATGTTCAAATGTTCATAAATGACCAGCATGGTCAAATAATAATAAGGCAGAACAGTTGAAACTGGAGCAGCAGCACAGTCAGATGGACTGGGGACAGCAAGGAGCCATCATGTCAGGTAGTCCTGGGGCACGGTCCTAGGGCTCAGGTCCTCCGAGAGAGAGAAAGAAAGAGAGAATTAGAGAGAGCATATGTGGGGTGGCCAGTCCTCTTCTGGCTGTGCCAGGTGGAGATTATAACAGAACGTGGCCAAGATGTTCAAATGTTCATAAATGACCAGCATGGTTGAATAATAGTAAGGCAGAACAGTTGAAACTGGAGCAGGAGCATGGCCAGGTGGACTGGGGACAGCAAGGAGTCCTCATGTCAGGTAGTCCTGGGACATGGTATAGAGTATATGGTGTTTAGGGTTTGGGTATATAGTGCTTAGTGTCTATGATGTTTAGTGTATAGGGTATAGTGTATATGATGTTTAGCGTATAGGGTATAGAGTATATGATGTTTAGCGTATAGAGTATATGATGTTTAGGGTATAGAGTATATGATGTTTAGAGTATAGAGTATATTGGGTATACAGTATATAGAGTATACAGTGTGTAGTGTATAGGCTATATAGTATGTAGTGTATACCGTATATAGTGTGTAGTGTATAGGCTATATAGTATGTACGGTATACAGTATTTAGAGTATATAGTGCGTAGTGTATAGGCTATATAGTATATAGGGTATACAGTATATAGAGTATATAGTGTGTAGTGTATAGGCTATATAGTATGTAGGGTATACAGTATATAGGGTATACAGTATATAGAGTATATAGTGTTTAGGGTATAGAGTATATGATGTTTAGGGTATAGGGTATAGAGTATATGATGTTTAGCGTATAGGGTATAGAGTATGTGATGTTTAGTGTATAGAGTATATGATGTTTACTGTATAGGGTATAGAGTATATGATGTTTAGGGTATAGGGTATAGAGTATATGATGTTTAGAGTATAGAGTATATGATGTTTAGGGTATAGGGTATTGAGTATATGATGTTTAGGGTATCGAGTATAGAGTATATCGTGTGTAGTGTATAGGCTATATAGTATGTAGGGTATACAGTATATAGAGTATATAGTGTTTAGGGTATAGAGTATATGATGTTTAGGGTATAGGGTATAGAGTATATGATGTTTAGGGTATAGGGTGTAGAGTATATGATGTTTAGTGTATAGGGTATAGAGTATATGATGTTTAGTGTATAGGGTATAGAGTATATGATGTTTAGGGTATCGAGTATATAGTGTTTAGTGTATAGGGTATAGAGTATATGATGTTTAGGGTATAGAGTATATGATGTTTAGTGTATAGGGTATAGAGTATATGATGTTTAGGGTATAGGGTATATAGTGCTTAGTGTATATGATGTTTATGGTATAGGGTATAGAGTATATGATGTTTAGGGTATAGAGTATATGATGTTTAGGGTATAGAGTATATAGTGCTTAGTGTATATGATGTTTAGCGTATAGGGTATAGAGTATATGATGTTTAGGGTATAGAGTATATGATGATTAGTGTTTAGGGTATAGAGTATATGATGTTTAGAGTATAGAGTATATTGGGTATACAGTATATAGAGTATACAGTGTGTAGTAGGCTATATAGTATGTAGTGTATACCGTATATAGTGTGTAGTGTATAGGCTATATAGTATGTACGGTATACAGTATTTAGAGTATATAGTGCGTAGTGTATAGGCTATATAGTATATAGGGTATACAGTATATAGAGTATATAGTGTGTAGTGTATAGGCTATATAGTATGTAGGGTATACAGTATATAGGGTATACAGTATATAGAGTATATAGTGTTTAGGGTATAGAGTATATGATGTTTAGGGTATAGGGTATAGAGTATATGATGTTTAGCGTATAGGGTATAGAGTATGTGATGTTTAGTGTATAGAGTATATGATGTTTACTGTATAGGGTATAGAGTATATGATGTTTAGGCTATAGGGTATAGAGTATATGATGTTTAGGGTATAGAGTATATAGTGTTTAATGTATAGGGTAAAGAGTATATGATGTTTAGTGTATAGGGTATAGAGTATATGATGTTTAGGGTATAGGGTATATAGTGCTTAGTGTATATGATGTTTAGGGTATAGGGTATAGAGTATATGATGTTTAGGGTATAGAGTATATGATGTTTAGGGTATAGAGTATATAGTGCTTAGTGTATATGATGTTTAGCGTATAGGTATAGAGTATATGATGTTTAGGTATAGAGTATATGATGTTTAGGTATAGAGTATATAGTGCTTAGTGTATGATGTTTAGGGTATAGAGTATATAGTGCTTAGTGTATATGATGTTTAGGGTATAGAGTATATAGTGTTTAATGTATAGGGTATAGAGTATTTGATGTTTAGTGTATAGGGTATAGAGTATATGATGTTTAGGGTATAGAGTATATAGTGCTTAGTCTATATGATGTTTAGGGTATAGGGTATAGAGTATATGATGTTTAGGGTATAGAGTATATTGGGTATACAGTATATAGAGTATACAGTGTGTAATATATAGGCTAAAAGGTATGTAGTGTATACCGTATATAGTGTGTAGTGTATAGGCTATATAGTATGTAGGGTATACAGTATGTAGAGTATATTGTGTAGTGTATAGGCTATATAGTATATAGGGTATACAGTATATAGAGTATATAGTGTGTAGTGTATAGGCTATATAGTATGTAGGGTATACAGTATATAGAGTATATAGTGTTTAGGGTATAGAGTATATGATGTTTAGGGTATAGGGTGTAGAGTATATGATGTTTAGTGTATAGGGTATAGAGTATATGATGTTTAATGTATAGGGTATAGAGTATATGATGTTTAGGGTATCGAGTATATAGTGTTTAGTGTATATGATGTTTAGCGTATAGGGTATAGAGTATATGATGTTTAGGGTATAGAGTATTTGATGTTTAGTGTATAGGGTATAGAGTATATGATGTTTAGGGTATAGAGTATATAGTGCTTAGTCTATATGATGTTTAGGGTATAGGGTATAGAGTATATGATGTTTAGGGTATAGAGTATATTGGGTATACAGTATATAGAGTATACAGTGTGTAGTATATAGACTAAAAGGTATGTAGTGTATACCGTATATAGTGTGTAGTGTATAGGCTATATAGTATGTAGGGTATACAGTATGTAGAGTATATTGCGTAGTGTATAGGCTATATAGTATATAGAGTATACAGTATATAGAGTATATAGTGTGTAGTGTATAGGCTATATAGTATGTAGGGTATACAGTATATAGGGTATACAGTATATAGAGTATATAGTGTTTAGGGTATAGAGTATATGATGTTTAGGGTATAGGGTATAGAGTATATGATGTTTAGGGTATAGGTTGTAGAGTATATGATGTTTAGTGTATAGGCTATAGAGTATATGATGTTTAGTGTATAGGGTATAGAGTATATGATGTTTAGGGTATCGAGTATATAGTGTTTAGTGTATAGAGTATATGATGTTTAGGGTATAGAGTATATAGTGTTTAATGTATAGGGTATAGAGTATATGATGTTTAATGTATAGGGTATACAGTATGGAGAATAGGGTGTATAGGATATAGAGTCTAAGGTATGGAGTATAGGATATAGTGTATATCAAGTATAGGGTATGGGATATAGAGTATAGGATATATGGTATACTGTACAGGGCATACAGTATACAGTGTATACTGCATATAAATATCTTGGAATTGTAATTGATGACGGCTTCTCTTTAAATTGCATATTCAACCATTTACAAAAAAAAATAGCTGCAATTGGGATTTTATTCTAGGAATAAGGCCTGTTTTTCTTTTGAAGCCAGAAGGAGGCGAGTAATCAGCTATATTTATGCCTTTACTAGACTATGGGGATATTTTATATGTGAATGCTTCCACTCAGTGTTTGAGATCAATTGACACCCTTTACCATGGCACTTTGAGATTTATTTTAAACTGCAAAACCCTTACGCACCACTGCACTTTGTATACCAGGGTTGGCTGGTCTTCTCTAGTCACTCGTAGGCTCAGGCACTGGTATACTTTTACTTACAAAGCCATTTTTGTGTTTACTACCTTTTTATTTGTGCGTTTTTATTGTTCAGAGATGTGGTGTCTCTTCGTTCGCTGGACTTTATCCTGCTAACTGTTCCAAAATGTCCAAACTGAATTTGGTAAAAGGGCTTTTATGTCCTCTGTGCCATCGTCTTGGAACGCCTTACAAAATACTTTTAAAGTGGAAGAACTTGTCCCGATTGGTGTTTTTAAATCACTGATGAAGGATTTTGAGGCTGATTCCCTGACCTGTCAATGTTTTTAATTAGCTGTTTTATACTCTTGTGAATTCAATGGTTTTTACCAGATTAGTTTTTCATGTTGTCTGTCTGTAATTTATTTTTTGTAATGACTTGGTGCTGCCTATATAGGTTTTTACTAGATTACCTGTAGTTTTTCATGTTGTCTGTAATTGTGTAATGACTTGGTGCTGCCTATCTTGGCCAGGATGCTCTTGAAAAATAGATTTTAAATCTCAATGAGCCCTTCCTGCTTAAATAACGGTTAAATAAAATAAATGAAATAAAATAGGGTATATGGTGTAATATAGGGTATTGGGTACTCCGTATATAGAGTATAGGGTATAGTATATAGAGTATACAGGATGTAGAGTATAGGCTATACAGTAGAGGGAATACAGTATATTGTTATAGGGTATACAGTATATAGAGTGTAGGGTCTAGAGACTAGGGTATAGGATATAGTTTATAGGGTATAGGATATAGAGTATATAAGGTGTAGAGTATAGGGTGTAGGATGTAGAGTATAGGGTGTAGGATGTAGAGTATAGGGTGTATGATGTAGAGTATAGGGTGTAGGATGTAGAGTATAGGGTGTAGGATGTAGAGTATAGGGTGTAGGATGTAGAGTATAGGGTGTAGGATGTAGAGTATAGGGTGTAGGATGTAGAGTATAGGGTGTAGGATGTGAGTATAGGGTGTAGGATGTAGAGTATAGGGTGTAGGATGTAGAGTATAGGGTGTAGGATGTAGAGTATAGGGTGTAGGATGTAGAGTATAGGGTGTAGGATGTACAGAGTATAGGGTGTAGGATGTACAGAGTATAGGGTGTAGGGTGTACAGTGTATAGGGTATAGGGTGTACAGTATATAGGGTATAGGGAATACAGTATATTGGTTATATAGGGTATATAGAGTATAGGGTATACAGTATATAGAGTATATAGTGTGTAGTGTATAGGCTATATAGTATATAGGGTATACAGTATATAGAGTATATAGGGTATACAGTATATAGAGTATATCTTGTGTAGTGTATAGGCTATATAGTATATAGGGTATACAGTATATAGAGTATACAGTATATATAGGGTATATAGTGTATATAGTATATAGAGTATATAGTGTATATAGTATATAGAGTATATATAGGGTATATAGTGTATATAGGGTATATAGGGTATATAGGGTATATATAGTATATAGGGTATATAGTTTGCAGGGTATATAATATATAGGGTATATATAGTATATAGGGTATATATAGTATATAGGGTATATAGTTTTCAGGGTATATAGTATATAGGGTATATATAGTATATAGGGTATATAGTATGTATATAGGGTATATAGTATGTATATAGGGTATATAGTTTTCAGGGTATATATAGTATATAGGGTATATAGTTTTCAGGGTATATAGTATAGTTCCCACTGGTACCTCATCTCAGTGTGGTTCAATATCATGGGTTGTTAGTGGGAGGAGAAGGACATGATCATAACGTGTGGAATGTTTCACATTATCAAGACCCGATAGTATTGTAAGGAATATTGACAGTGTCATGTCCCTTGTGGGTCTTGAACTGCAGTCTCCCAGCATGTAGACTAAACTATTGAGCTCACCATTCTGTCTCAGTGTCTGTTAATATGGTGTTTTATATGGTGTTTTATATGGTGTCTGTTAATATGGTGTTTTATATGGTGTTTTATATGGTGTTTTATATGGTGTCTGTTAATATGGTGTTTTATATGGT
This sequence comes from Oncorhynchus gorbuscha, assembly GCF_021184085.1. Classification (NCBI taxonomy): domain Eukaryota; kingdom Metazoa; phylum Chordata; class Actinopteri; order Salmoniformes; family Salmonidae; genus Oncorhynchus; species Oncorhynchus gorbuscha. The sequence goes on along the minus strand of NW_025752087.1, from coordinate 5,623 downwards.
GTTTTATATGGTGTTTTATATGGTGTTTTATATGGTGTTTTATATGGTGTTTTATATGGTGTTTTATATGGTGTCTGTTAATATGGTGTTTTATATGGTGTCTGTTAATATGGTGTCTGTTAATATGGTGTTTTATGTGGTGTTTTATATGGTGTTTTATATGGTGTCTGTTAATATGGTGTTTTATATGGTGTCTGTTAATATGGTGTTTTGTATATGGTGTTTTATATGGTGTTTTATGTGGTGTTTTATATGGTGTTTTATATGGTGTCTGTTAATATGGTGTTTTATATGGTGTTTTATATGGTGTTTTATATGGTGTCTGTTAATATGGTGTTTTATATGGTGTCTGTTAATATGGTGTTTTGTATATGGTGTTTTATATGGTGTTTTATGTGGTGTTTTATATGGTGTTTTATATGGTGTCTGATAATATGGTGTTTTATATGGTGTCTGTTAATATGGTGTTTTATATGGTGTTTTATATGGTGTTTTATATGGTGTTTTATATGGTGTCTGTTAATATGGTGTTTTATATGGTGTTTTATATGGTGTTTTATATGGTGTTTTATATGGTGTCTGTTAATATGGTGTTTTATATGGTGTTTTATATGGTGTTTTATATGGTGTCTGTTAATATGGTGTTTTATATGGTGTTTTATATGGTGTCTGTTAATATGGTGTTTTATATGGTGTTTTATATGGTGTTTTATATGGTGTTTTATATGGTGTCTGTTAATATGGTGTTTTATATGGTGTTTTATATGGTGTTTTATATGGTGTCTGTTAATATGGTGTTTTATATGGTGTTTTATATGGTGTTTTATATGGTGTTTTATGTGGTGTTTTATATGGTGTTTTATATGGTGTCTGTTAATATGGTGTTTTATATGGTGTCTGTTAATATGGTGTTTTATATGGTGTCTGTTAATATGGTGTTTTATATGGTGTTTTATATGGTGTCTGTTAATATGGTGTTTTATATGGTGTTTTATATGGTGTTTTATATGGTGTTTTATATGGTGTTTTATATGGTGTCTGTTAATATGGTGTTTTATATGGTGTCTGTTAATATGGTGTTTTATATGGTGTTTTATATGGTGTTTTATATGGTGTCTGTTAATATGGTGTTTTATATGGTGTTTTATATGGTGTTTTATATGGTGTTTTATATGGTGTCTGTTAATATGGTGTTTTATATGGTGTTTTATATGGTGTTTTAGTATGGTGTCTGTTAATATGGTGTTTTATATGGTGTTTTATATGGTGTCTGTTAATATGGGTGTTTTATATGGTGTTTTATATGGTGTTTTATATGGTGTCTGTTAATGGTGTTTTATATGGTGTTTTATATGGTGTCTGTTAATATGGTGTTTTATATGGTGTTTTATATGGTGTTTTATATGGTGTTTTATATGGTGTTTTATATGGTGTCTGTTAATATGGTGTTTTATATGGTGTTTTATATGGTGTCTGTTAATATGGTGTTTTATATGGTGTTTTATATGGTGTTTTATATGGTGTTTTATGTGGTGTTTTATATGGAGTTTTATATGGTGTCTGTTAATATGGTGTTTTATATGGTGTTTTATATGGTGTTTTATATGGTGTCTGTTAATATGGTGTTTTATATGGTGTTTTATATGGTGTTTTATATGGTGTCTGTTAATATGGTGTTTTATATGGTGTCTGTTAATATGGTGTTTTATATGGTGTTTTATATGGTGTTTTATATGGTGTCTGTTAATATGGTGTTTTATATGGTGTTTTATATGGTGTTTTATATGGTGTCTGTTAATATGGTGTTTTATATGGTGTTTTATATGGTGTTTTATATGTTGTTTTATATGGTGTCTGTTAATATGGTGTTTTATATGGTGTTTTATATGGTGTTTTATATGGTGTTTTATATGGTGTTTTATATGGTGTTTTATATGGTGTCTATTAATATGGTGTTTTATATGGTGTTTTATATGGTGTCTGTTAATATGGTGTTTTATATGGTGTCTGTTAATATGGTGTTTTATATGGTGTTTTATATGGTGTTTTATATGGTGTCTGTTAATATGGTGTTTTATATGGTGTTTTATATGGTGTCTGTTAATATGGTGTTTTATATGGTGTCTGTTAATATGGTGTTTTATATGGTGTTTTATATGGTGTCTGTTAATATGGTGTTTTATATGGTGTTTTATATGGTGTTTTATATGGTGTTTTTTATGGTGTCTGTTAATATGGTGTTTTATATGGTGTTTTATATGGTGTTTTATATGGTGTCTGTTAATATGGTGTTTTATATGGTGTTTTATATGGTGTTTTATATGGTGTTTTATGTGGTGTTTTATATGGTGTCTGTTAATATGGTGTTTTATATGGTGTTTAATATGGTGTTTTATATGGTGTTTTATATGGTGTTTTATATGGTGTCTGTTAATATGGTGTTTTATATGGTGTCTGTTAATATGGTGTTTTATATGGTGTTTATATGGTGTTTTATATGGTGTCTGTTAATATGGTGTCTGTTAATATGGTGTTTATATGGTGTTTTATATGGTGTCTGTTAATATGGTGTTTTATATGGTGTCTGTTAATATGGTGTTTTATATGGTGTTTTATATGGTGTCTGATAATATGGTGTTTTATATGGTGTTTTGTCTCCGTGTCTGTTAATATGGTGTTTTATATGGTGTTTTATATGGTGTTTTATATGGTGTCTGTTAATATGGTGTTTTATATGGTGTCTGTTAATATGGTGTTTTATATGGTGTCTGATAATATGGTGTTTTATATGGTGTTTTATATGGTGTCTGTTAATATGGTGTTTTATATGGTGTTTTATATGGTGTTTTATATGGTGTTGTTAATATGGTGTTTTATATGGTGTCTGTTAATATGGTGTTTTATATGGTGTTTTATATGGTGTCTGTTAATATGGTGTTTTATATGGTGTTTTATATGGTGTTTTATATGGTGTCTGTTAATATGGTGTTTTATATGGTGTTTTATATGGTGTTTTATATGGTGTTTTATATGGTGTCTGTTAATATGGTGTTTTATGTGGTGTTTTATATGGTGTTTTATATGGTGTTTTATATGGTGTTTTATATGGTGTCTGATAATATGGTGTTTTATATGGTGTCTGTTAATATGGTGTTTTATATGGTGTTTTATATGGTGTCTGTTAATATGGTGTTTTATATGGTGTTTTATATGGTGTCTGTTAATATGGTGTTTTATATGGTGTCTGTTAATATGGTGTTTTGTATATGGTGTTTTATATGGTGTTTTATATGGTGTCTGTTAATATGGTGTTTTATGTGGTGTTTTATATGGTGTTTTATATGGTGTCTGTTAATATGGTGTTTTATATGGTGTCTGTTAATATGGTGTTTTATATGGTGTCTGTTAATATGGTGTTTTATGTGGTGTTTTATATGGTGTTTTATATGGTGTCTGTTTATATGGTGTTTTATATGGTGTCTGTTAATATGGTGTCTGTTAATATGGTGTTTATATGGTGTTTTATATGGTGTCTGTTAATATGGTGTTTTATATGGTGTCTGTTAATATGGTGTTTTATATGGTGTTTTATATGGTGTCTGATAATATGGTGTTTTATATGGTGTTTTATATGGTGTCTGATAATATGGTGTTTTATATGGTGTTTTATATGGTGTTTTGTCTCCGTGTCTGTTAATATGGTGTTTTATATGGTGTTTTATATGGTGTTTTATATGGTGTCTGTTAATATGGTGTTTTATATGGTGTCTGTTAATATGGTGTTTTATATGGTGTCTGATAATATGGTGTTTTATATGGTGTTTTATATGGTGTCTGTTAATATGGTGTTTTATATGGTGTTTTATATGGTGTTTTATATGGTGTTTATATGGTGTTTATATGGTGTTTTATATGGTGTCTGTTAATATGGTGTTTTATATGGTGTTTTATATGGTGTCTGTTAATATGGTGTTTTATATGGTGTTTTATATGGTGTTTTATATGGTGTCTGTTAATATGGTGTTTTATATGGTGTTTTATATGGTGTTTTATATGGTGTTTTATATGGTGTTTTATATGGTGTTTTATATGGTGTTTTATATGGTGTCTATTAATATGGTGTTTTATATGGTGTTTTATATGGTGTCTGTTAATATGGTGTTTTATATGGTGTCTGTTAATATGGTGTTTTATATGGTGTTTTATATGGTGTTTTATATGGTGTCTGTTAATATGGTGTTTTATATGGTGTTTTATATGGTGTCTGTTAATATGGTGTTTTATATGGTGTCTGTTAATATGGTGTTTTATATGGTGTTTTATATGGTGTCTGTTAATATGGTGTTTTATATGGTGTTTTATATGGTGTTTTTTATGGTGTCTGTTAATATGGTGTTTTATATGGTGTTTTATATGGTGTTTTATATGGTGTCTGTTAATATGGTGTTTTATATGGTGTTTTATATGGTGTTTTATATGGTGTTTTATGTGGTGTTTTATATGGTGTCTGTTAATATGGTGTTTTATATGGTGTCTGTTAATATGGTGTTTTATATGGTGTTTTATATGGTGTTTTATATGGTGTCTGTTAATATGGTGTTTTATATGGTGTCTGTTAATATGGTGTTTTATATGGTGTTTATATGGTGTTTTATATGGTGTCTGTTAATATGGTGTCTGTTAATATGGTGGTTTATATGGTGTTTTAATATGGTGTCTGTTAATATGGTGTTTTATATGGTGTCTGATAATATGGTGTTTTATATGGTGTTTTATATGGTGTTTTATATGATAATATGGTGTCTGTTAATAAGTGGTGTTTTAGTTCTGTTAATATGGTGTTTTATATGGTGTCTCGTTAATATGGTGTTTTATATGGTGTTTTATATGGTGTTTTATATGGTGTTTATAGTGGTGTCTGTTAATATGGTGTTTTATATGGTGTCTGTTAATATGGTGTTTTATATGGTGTTTTATATGTGATAATATGGTGTTTTATATGGTGTTTTATATGGTGTCTGTTAATATGGTGTTTTATATGGTGTTTTATATGGTGTTTTATATGGTGTTTTATATGGTGTTTTATATGGTGTCTGTTAATATGGTGTTTTATATGGTGTTTTATATGGTGTTTTAATATGGTGTTTTATATGGTGTTTTATATGGTGTTTTATATGGTGTTTTATATGGTGTCTGTTAATATGGTGTTTTATATGGTGTTTTATATGGTGTTTTATATGGTGTTTTATATGGTGTCTGTTAATATGGTGTTTTATATGGTGTCTGTTATATGGTGTTTTGTATATGGTGTTTTATATGGTGTTTTATATGGTGTCTGATAATATGGTGTTTTATATGGTGTTTTAATATGGTGTTTTATATGGTGTTTTAATATGGTGTCTGTTATATGGTGTCTTTAATATGGTGTTTTTATATGGTGTCTGTTAATATGGTGTTTTATATGGTGTCTGTTTTTATATGGTGTCTTTTATATGGTGTTTTATATGGTGTCTGTTAATATGGTGTCTGTTAATATGGTGTTTTATGTGGTTTATATGTTTTATATGGTGTTTTATATGGTGTCTGTTAATATGGTGTTTTATATGGTGTTTTATATGGTGTC
>NW_025752086.1:0-13477 GCF_021184085.1 Oncorhynchus gorbuscha | reverse complement strand
CGGCATTTTCATATAAAAAGTTACAATCTTGTATTAGAAAGAAACGTTTGTTGTAAAAAGTGCAATAAAGTAGGTTAAATTAGATTATTTTGCAAAAAAGTTGCAGGAGCCTCTCACGCACAGCCGTTCACTCCAACATGCTAGCTCCGCCCCCCTTAATATAGACTTTGAGTGTCCCTACTACTCTACACTACTATTCTCTACAGAGGACAGTAGTAAGAGAGACATTGATGTTTTGACCAATAAAGGAGCCCGTCAGAAGTTCCGCTGAAACTTCCTTCTTATTCTCTTTCCTGTCTTGATCTGTAACACTCACTGTTGATTGACAGGTTGGAGCTGCATTAAAACTCTTCACTGTTGATTGACAGGTTGGAGCTGCATTACAGAGCTTCACTGTTGATTGACAGGCTGGAGCTGCATTACAAAGCTTCACTGTTGATTGACAGTCTGGAGCTGCATTACAGAGCTTCACTGTTGATTGACAGGTTGGAGCTGCATTAAAACTTCACTGTTGATTGACAGGCTGGAGCTGCATTACAAAGCTTCACTGTTGATTGACAGGCTGGAGCTGCATTACAAAGCTTCACTGTTGATTGACAGTCTGGAGCTGCATTACAGAGCTTCACTGTTGATTGACAGGTTGGAGCTGCATTAAAACTCTTCACTGTTGATTGACAGTCTGGAGCTGCATTACAGAGCTTCACTGTTGATTGACAGGCTGGAGCTGCATTACAAAGCTTCACTGTTGATTGACAGGTTGGAGCTGCATTAAAACTCTTCACTGTTGATTGACAGGTTGGAGCTGCATTAAAACTCTTCACTGTTGATTGACAGGTTGGAGCTGCATTAAAACTCTTCACTGTTGATTGACAGGCTGGAGCTGCATTACAAAGCTTCACTGTTGATTGACAGGTTGGAGCTGCATTAAAACTCTTCACTGTTGATTGACAGGTTGGAGCTGCATTACAAAGCTTCACTGTTGATTGACAGGTTGGAGCTGCATTAAAACTCTTCACTGTTGATTGACAGGTTGGAGCTGCATTAAAACCCTTCACTGTTGATTGACAGGTTGGAGCTGCATTAAAACTCTTCACTGTTGATTGACAGGTTGGAGCTGCATTAAAACTCTTCACTGTTGATTGACAGGATGGAGCTGCATTAAAACTCTTCACTGTTGATTGACAGGTTGGAGCTGCATTAAAACTCTTCACTGTTGATTGACAGGTTGGAGCTGCATTAAAACTATTCACTGTTGATTGACAGGTTGGAGCTGCATTAGAACTCTTCACTGTTGATTGACAGATTGCAGCTCTATGACAACTCTTCCCAGAGAGAAAAGCCATCAGTAACACAATTCTAACGAGTGCTTAAGAAAGGATGACTGTGGACTCCAGTGTTTTTTATTTCTCTCCATCTCTCTCTCTTGCGTTCGACAAGGTCTATAAAACGGGTGTGAATTCCCAGGGGTGAGGCTGAAAACGACATGCAGTCAACAGTGTCATGATCTTCTAAGAAAAAAAAGACTGCTCCACTGCTAGGTCTTTTTCTCTTGACTTTCAGTGCATTAAACACAGCGTGAATAAATACTAGTGAAATTCTGAAGGTTTGCAAAAAGTCTTGGAAACACTGTAAAAAAAAAGTTTAAAAAAAGACACTAAGTCTTTACAATACTGTAGTTGCTCTTGTCCTGTCAAATCAGCTGAAAGTGTTCTTACTTCAACACTTTGATCATTCTTATTACAAAATTCTTCCATTTACACACCTCATTTCCATATCTTCGTCAGCAAAAGAAGTAGAAATAAAAAGCCCTTTGGACTGACTAATGTTGACTGGTGTTTTTAACCAGAAACATAAATCCTCTTGGGGCTGACTAATGTTGACTGGTGTTTTTAACCAGAAACATAAATCCTCTTGGGGCTGACTAATGTTGACTGGTGTTTTTAACCAGAAACATAAATCCTCTTGGGGCTGACTAATGTTGACTGGTGTTTTTAACGAGAAACATAAATCCTCTTGGGGCTGACTAATGTTGACTGGTGTTTTTAACGATAAACATAAATCCTTTTGGGGCTGACTAATGTTGACTGGTGTTTTTAACGAGAAACATAAATCCTCTTGGGGCTGACTAATGTTGACTGGTGTTTTTAACGAGAAACATAAATCCTCTTGGGGCTGACTAATGTTGACTGGTGTTTTTAAAGAGAAACATAAATCCTCTTGGGGCTGACTAATGTTGACTGGTTTTTTTAACGAGAAACATAAATCCTCTTGGGGCTGACTAATGTTGACTGGTGTTTTTAACGAGAAACATAAATCCTCTTGGGGCTGACTAATGTTGACTGGTGTTTTTAACGAGAAACATAAATCCTCTTGGGGCTGACTAATGTTGACTGGTGTTTTTAACGAGAAACATAAATCCTCTTGGGGCTGACTAATGTTGACTGGTGTTTTTAACGAGAAACATAAATCCTCTTGGGGCTGACTAATGTTGACTGTTTTTTTTAACGAGAAACATAAATCCTCTTGGGGCTGACTAATGTTGACTGGTGTTTTTAACGAGAAACATAAATCCTCTTGGGGCTGACTAATGTTGACTGGTGTTTTTAACGAGAAACATAAATCCTCTTGGGGCTGACTAATGTTGACTGGTGTTTTTAACGAGAAACATAAATCCTCTTGGGGCTGACTAATGTTGACTGGTGTTTTTAACGAGAAACATAAATCCTCTTGGGGCTGACTAATGTTGACTGTTTTTTTTAACGAGAAACATAAATCCTCTTGGGGCTGACTAATGTTGACTGGTGTTTTTAACGAGAAACATAAATCCTCTTGGGGCTGACTAATGTTGACTGGTGTTTTTAACGAGAAACATAAATTCTCTTGGGGCTGACTAATGTTGACTGGTGTTTTTTAACGAGAAACATAAATCCTCTTGGGGCTGACTAATGTTGACTGGTGTTTTTAACTTGAAGGGAAGGTACTCTCTCAATATTGTTTATGACATGCTCTCAGGGTTTATCCCCACCAACAGCTTTCAACCAAGTGGAAGCATTTCCCACAGTATTTGGTGGAGGTAAAGACAAACTCTTATTGCCTATGTGTTATTGAATATAAAGCGTATGTGCTCAGGGTGGGCATGTCAACTGAATGGTCCTATTTCATTGGAATAAATAATTGGTGTAAAATGGTGAAGAATGGGGGGGGGGGTCGTACATTGATCGCTGTCATTGTCTGTAATTCCTATTACTTCTGACTGTAATCATTGTGAGAGGCAAGTCATGTTCATCCGTCCCACAGTGTGTGCTATGCCTGTCCATAATCTGCATTCAGCTGTCCTCAGCACCACTTATTTTTTAAAATGTCAAGTCATTGTCACACCGTGTTAATTTAAGGCGAGTTTTCTTCAAAGAACATATTTAGCATAATTTGCCGCTGACTTGGGATTTTAACCTGTAGCCATTTGTTGAGTGTAAGGGATATCTTAAAGGATCTCAGGGGTAAATGTGATGAAATTGCCTGAGTACTTTCAGATTGACATTCTGTTGTCCCCTGTTTTTGCTTTCAAGTGGTTTAAAATTCTGGGGAATAAAGTAGAGGGTGAGAGATGTGATGTTAGTTCCTGGCATTTCAATGGGAATTTGTTGCGGTGACCCACGCAATTTCCCCCTCAAAGAATATTTCAATTTATGCAGATGAGCTCAACATCTCGGTCTGGAATTGTGTCAATACTAGCAACGGAAACAAATACCAATAGAAATCAAAATGAATATGTTTTCCCCCGGAGGAGGTAACATGACAGGATCCTGTTAACCAGGAAACCAGCACTGTGGCGTTCCCGGTGAGATGACACACAGAAGTCACACGTCTGCAGATAAGGGACAGCGGTAAATAGAAACACCAATTCGTGGGGATTATTTGGCTATTGCGAAACACAGCCTTTTTTAGAGGCTGCTGACGCGTACGGTGATCTAACTAGAAATCAACGCGGCATAATAACAAAAGACCATGGAGTGAACAGCCAGTGGAGGAGCAGTAGAGTAGCCTACCATATTTAGAGCCAGTAGAGTAGCCTACCATATTTAGAGCCAGTAGAGTAGCCTACCATATTTAGAGCCAGTAGAGTAGCCTACCATATTTAGAGCCAGTAGAGTAGCCTACCATATTTAGAGCCAGTAGAGTAGCCTACCATATTTAGAGCAGTAGAGTAGCCTACCATATTTAGAGCCAGTAGAGTAGCCTACCATATTTAGAGCCAGTAGAGTAGCCTACCATATTTAGAGCCAGTAGAGTAGCCTACCATATTTAGAGCCAGTAGAGTAGCCTACCATATTTAGAGCCAGTAGAGTAGCCTACCATATTTAGAGCCAGTAGAGTAGCCTACCATATTTAGAGCCAGTAGAGTAGCCTACCATATTTAGAGCCAGTAGAGTAGCCTACCATATTTAGAGCCAGTAGAGTAGCCTACCATATTTAGAGCCAGTAGAGTAGCCTACCATATTTAGAGCCAGTAGAGTAGCCTACCATATTTAGAGCCAGTAGAGTAGCCTACCATATTTAGAGCCAGTAGAGTAGCCTACCATATTTAGAGCCAGTAGAGTAGCCTACCATATTTAGAGCCAGTAGAGTAGCCTACCATATTTAGAGCCAGTAGAGTAGCCTACCATATTTAGAGCCAGTAGAGTAGCCTACCATATTTAGAGCCAGTAGAGTAGCCTACCATATTTAGAGCCAGTAGAGTAGCCTACCATATTTAGAGCCAGTAGAGTAGCCTACCATATTTAGAGCCAGTAGAGTAGCCTACCATATTTAGAGCCAGTAGAGTAGCCTACCATATTTAGAGCCAGTAGAGTAGCCTACCATATTTAGAGCCAGTAGAGTAGCCTACCATATTTAGAGCCAGTAGAGTAGCCTACCATATTTAGAGCCAGTAGAGTAGCCTACCATATTTAGAGCCAGTAGAGTAGCCTACCATATTTAGAGCCAGTAGAGTAGCCTACCATATTTAGAGCCAGTAGAGTAGCCTACCATATTTAGAGCCAGTAGAGTAGCCTACCATATTTAGAGCCAGTAGAGTAGCCTACCATATTTAGAGCCAGTAGAGTAGCCTACCATATTTAGAGCCAGTAGAGTAGCCTACCATATTTAGAGCCAGTAGAGTAGCCTACCATATTTAGAGCCAGTAGAGTAGCCTACCATATTTAGAGCCAGTAGAGTAGCCTACCATATTTAGAGCCAGATGAGTAGCCTACCATATTTAGAGCCAGATGAGTAGCCTACCATATTTAGAGCCAGTAGAGTAGCCTACCATATTTAGAGCCAGATGAGTTGCAAGTCATTCAAGTTTTTCTATGAGTATTCTGACTTTGAACTTCAGCATGAAAATAGCTTGCTATTCACTCGCTATTTGTTTGAGATCGAATAAATTAAGGTGGAGGAAGTGTGTCTACAGATTGAATAAATTAAGGTGGAGGAAGTGTGTCTACAGATTGAATACATTAAGGTGGAGGAGGTGTGTCTACAGATCGAATAAATTAAGGTGGAGGAAGTGTGTCTACAGATTGAATACATTAAGGTGGAGGAAGTGTGTCTACAGATTGAATAAATTAAGGTGGAGGAAGTGTGTCTACAGATTGAATAAATTAAGGTGGAGGAAGTGTGTCTACAGATTGAATAAATTAAGGTGGAGGAGGTGTGTCTACAGATTGAATACATTAAGGTGGAGGAGGTGTGTCTACAGATCGAATAAATTAAGGTGGAGGAAGTGTGTCTACAGATTGAATAAATTAAGGTGGAGGAAGTGTGTCTACAGATTGAATAAATTATGGTGGAGGAAGTGTGTCTACAGATTGAATAAATTAAGGTGGAGGAAGTGTGTCTACAGATTGAATAAATTAAGGTGTAGCGGAGGTGTGTCTACAGATTGAATAAATTAAGGTGGAGGAAGTGTGTCTACAGATTGAATACATTGAGGTGGAGGAAGTGTGTCTACAGATTGAATAAATTAAGGTGGAGGAGGTGTGTCTACAGATTGAATAAATTAAGGTGGAGGAAGTGTGTCTACAGATTGAATAAATTAAGGTGGAGGAGGTGTGTCTACAGATTGAATAAATTAAGGTGGAGGAAGTGTGTCTACAGATTGAATAAATTAAGGTGGAGGAAGTGTGTCTACAGATTGAATAAATTAAGGTGGAGGAGGTGTGTCTACAGATTGAATAAATTAAGGTGTAGCAGAGGTGTGTCTACAGATTGAATAAATTAAGGTGGAGGAAGTGTGTCTACAGATTGAATAAATTAAGGTGTAGCGGAGGTGTGTCTACAGATTGAATAAATTAAGGTGGAGGAAGTGTGTCTACAGATTGAATACATTAAGGTGGAGGAAGTGTGTCTACAGATTGAATAAATTAAGGTGGAGGAGGTGTGTCTACAGATTGAATACATTAAGGTGGAGGAAGTGTGTCTACAGATTGAATAAATTAAGGTGGAGGAAGTGTGTCTACAGATTGAATAAATTAAGGTGGAGGAAGTGTGTCTACAGATTGAATAAATTAAGGTGGAGGAGGTGTGTCTACAGATTGAATACATTAAGGTGGAGGAGGTGTGTCTACAGATCGAATAAATTAAGGTGGAGGAAGTGTGTCTACAGATTGAATAAATTAAGGTGGAGGAAGTGTGTCTACAGATTGAATAAATTATGGTGGAGGAAGTGTGTCTACAGATTGAATAAATTAAGGTGGAGGAAGTGTGTCTACAGATTGAATAAATTAAGGTGTAGCGGAGGTGTGTCTACAGATTGAATAAATTAAGGTGGAGGAAGTGTGTCTACAGATTGAATACATTGAGGTGGAGGAAGTGTGTCTACAGATTGAATAAATTAAGGTGGAGGAGGTGTGTCTACAGATTGAATAAATTAAGGTGGAGGAAGTGTGTCTACAGATTGAATAAATTAAGGTGGAGGAGGTGTGTCTACAGATTGAATAAATTAAGGTGGAGGAAGTGTGTCTACAGATTGAATAAATTAAGGTGGAGGAAGTGTGTCTACAGATTGAATAAATTAAGGTGGAGGAGGTGTGTCTACAGATTGAATAAATTAAGGTGTAGCAGAGGTGTGTCTACAGATTGAATAAATTAAGGTGGAGGAAGTGTGTCTACAGATTGAATAAATTAAGGTGTAGCGGAGGTGTGTCTACAGATTGAATAAATTAAGGTGGAGGAAGTGTGTCTACAGATTGAATACATTAAGGTGGAGGAAGTGTGTCTACAGATTGAATAAATTAAGGTGGAGGAGGTGTGTCTACAGATTGAATAAATTAAGGTGGAGGAAGTGTGTCTACAGATTGAATAAATTAAGGTGGAGGAGGTGTGTCTACAGATTGAATAAATTAAGGTGGAGGAAGTGTGTCTACAGATTGAATAAATTAAGGTGGAGGAAGTGTGTCTACAGATTGAATAAATTAAGGTGGAGGAGGTGTGTCTACAGATTGAATAAATTAAGGTGTAGCAGAGGTGTGTCTACAGATCGAATAAATTAAGGTGTAGCGGAGGTGTGTCTACAGATCGAATAAATTAAGGTGTAGCGGAGGTGTGTCTACAGATCGAATAAATTAAGGTGTAGCAGAGGTGTGTCTACAGATTGAATAAATTAAGGTGGAGGAAGTGTGTCTACAGATTGAATAAATGAAGGTGTAGCGGAGGTGTGTCTACAGATTGAATAAATTAAGGTGGAGGAGGTGTGTCTACAGATTGAATAAATTAAGGTGGAGGAGGTGTGTCTACAGATTGAATAAATTAAGGTGGAGGAGGTGTGTCTACAGATCGAATAAATTAAGGTGTAGCAGAGGTGTGCATACAGATACACCGTATTCTGACTTAATTCCCTAATAATTCCACCACCTTTACATGAGAAGAAACCATGAATAAGGTCCAGCGAACCTCATTTGCTTCCTCTGTAAAACGCTGTCACGGCCGTGTGGTTGTTGCCGAGGATCATTATTTACAGTTGATAATATATATACACTGCTCAAAAAAATAAAGGGAACACTAAAATAACACATCCTAGATCTGAGTGAATGAAATATTCTTATTAAATAGTTTTTTCTTTACATAGTTGAATGTGCTGACAACAAAATCACACAAAAATGATCAATGGAAATCAAATTTATCAACCCATGGAGGTCTGGATTTGGAGTCACACTCAAAGTTAAAGTGAAAAAACCACACTACAGGCTGATCCAACTTTGATGTAATGTCCTTAAAACAAGTCAAAATGAGGCTCAGTAGTGTGTGTGGCCTCCACGTGCCTGTATGTCCTCCCTACAACACCTGGTCATGCTCCAGATGAGGTGGCGGATGGTCTCCCGAGGGATCTCCTCCCAGACCTGGACTAAAGCATCCGCCAACTCCTGGACAGTCTGTGGTGCAACGTGGCGTTGGTGGATGGAGCGAGAAATGATGTCCCACATGTGCTCAATTGGATTCAGGTCTGGGGAACAGGCGGGCCAGTCCATATTATGAATGCCTTCCTTTTGCAGGAACTGCTGACACACTCCAGCCACATGAGGTCTTGCATTGTCTTGCATTAGGAGGAACCCAGGGCCAACCGCACCAGCATATGGTCTCACAAGGGGTCTGAGGATCTCATCTCGGTACCTAATGGCAGTCAGGCTACCTCTGGCGAGCACATGGAGGGCTGTGCGGCCCCCCAAAGAAATTCCACCTTACACCATGACGGACCCACCGCCAAACCGGTCATGCTGGAGGATGTTGCAGGCAGCAGAACGTTCTCCACGGCGTCTCCAGACTCTGTCACGTCTGTCACGTGCTCAGTGTGAACCTGCTTTCATCTGTGAAGAGCACAGGGCACAAGTGGCGAATTTGCCAATCTTGGTGTTCTCTGGCAAATGCCAAACGTCCTGCACGGTGTTGGGCTGTAAGCACAACCCCCACCTGTGGACGTCGGGCCCTCATACCACCCTCATGGAGTCTGTTTCTGACCGTTTGAGCAGACACATGCACATTTGTGGCTTGCTGGAGGTCATTTTGCAGGGCTCTGGCAGTGCTCCTCCTGCTCCTCCTTGCACAAAGGCGGAGGTAGCGGTCCTGCTGCTGGGTTGTTGCCCGCCTACGGCCTCCTCCACGTCTCCTGATGTACTGGCCTGTCTCCTGGTAGCGCCTCCATGCTCTGGACACTGGGTCATTCTCAGGGTGGTTCTCCTCAGGGTGGTGTAGAGGTAGAGGAACATTGATTCAGCTGGCCTTAATTCAGGTATGCTAGTGCTATTACATCAAAAAATGTCCTTGTACCATACATACATTAGAGACTTGTTTAAAGTAACTGACCACTGTTTCAAGATTTCTATGGAATATGACTTATAATTACTTACAGTACAATATGAGTGAAATTGTTTTCCTTAAAAAAAAACAAGGTAATTAGGTATGCTAAAATGCAGCTTTTCTGTGTTGTAAAGGTGTGGGTGTATACTCATTAAAAATATTCACGCAAGTAGACTACTTGATTGGCCAGCTTATCCTCCTCAGAGAGATGACATCGTGTTCTATGAGAAAATAGCAAGCATTTTTTAAACAGTCTGTTTGAAATACAACTTTACGTTGGGGGGGGTTTAAGTGTTTTTTTCTCCAAATTGATGCTTTTGCCACAAGTCCGAGTATAGGAGGAGTCAACAACATTATTTGGAGTTAACAGAATATGAACTTTTTAAAGTGGGATTTTCATTTGGCAGTTACTTTAATGCTCGAGCAGCATAGAAGCAGCATAGGCTTGGCTGATTTGCTGTGTAATGAGGTACACTAGCTGAGGTCGACACCTTGAATAAACTAAACCACTTCACATGGTCTGATTTAATTTATGTGCTGTTAAAGATAATTAGTTGGTGTTAAAGATAATTAGTTGCTGTTAAAGATAATTAGTTGGTGTTAAAAAGAAAGGTGACTGTGGTAAGAGTCATGATTGCATAATGAGTATGATAATATCAAGTTAACTAGAGTGGGGTCTCGACCGCTATTGTAAATAGTCACGGATCGTTTTTTGGTGTGTTTGTGGGGTTGCAGCCTTTTCTGACAGTTGATTAAAGCAAGATAAATCATGTCGGTCCTTGAACCACACCTTGGAGAGATAATTATGATCCTCAGGCAGAATAAAGCTTGATAGCTTTAGAGGCACCATTTGTCAAAAAAAGAATTACATTCTGTGTTCCGCTGTAGCACGTGTGTATACAAATTTAATACAATACACAAGTACAGTAGCTCATATTCACTTGAAAGCTCAGCTTTTTTTGCACATAAACCGACGATAAAATTACAAATACATTTGTAAAAAACGGCTTGATTCTTCAGCAACCTCAAATGCTTTTTATGAAAAGGGACCTGGTTTACCAGAGCAGAGTTGAATTTAAACGTTTATAAGACACTTCACGTTGTATTTCACTTAAATTATAAATCCAAGCGGATGTTTTTCATACACTACAGTAAGTGAAGACAAAAGCATATCACTTAACAAAAGCAGACAGGACTTAATACCTTAACAGCAGCAATTCGTTCAACAGCCTCACAAAATTGGAGCTTGAATTGTGTGAAACACGGACATCTAAATTGAACAGTATAGCATGAAAACACATAATAGCATGAAAGCAATGATTTTCTTCCCCTTCTTGCTCACAGCAGTCAGAACCACGGACATACATGTTTTTCTTTACTTTTAACAACAAACCACAGAATAAAAAAAAGACAGAGCTAATGTCTGATGGTTTTTGGTTTATACAGTACAATGTCTGGAACCTTCCTGGGTGAACATAAATTACCCTTCCGTCATTCATCTGTGACCACATCACACAGCACCCAGATGAGGCCCAGACCCTGACCTTTCAGTCCCCAGAGTCCCGCTGGTTTGGACTGACACACTCTTGGCTGATGATCCCAGATCTGATCTCAGAGCTGTGGATAAGGCTGTTTGACAGGGACTTGGGCGTGAGGCCGCAAGCCATATATGACGGCTCCTCCAATTCCGTGTGGGGCGGTGAACATTGGCCGTCTGGGGGTCCATAGGCACTGCTGTCTGAGCCCCCCTTCCCCTCCCTCCCCACCTCCTCCCTAGGCCCTTTGGTGTGGGAGTCCAGGGGTGTGTTCCCTTTGGTGGGGCTGCTGGACCCAGAAGAGCACTCCTGCAGCAGGGGACTGCGGGCACGCTGAGACTTGAAGTAGGGTTTGATGTTGGCCACTAGGATGGTGCTGTCCCGCTGCTCCTTGCCGAACGTGCTGAGGGTTTTTCTGGCTGCGCTGCGGTTGAGGCTGCCATAAATCTCTGTCTCAGCCGTGGCCTCCATTCCCACTGGGATGAAAAGGTCGGTGCGATTATCGCCGCTGTCTGCTTGGCCTCCTACACGTAGCTTTGGCATCCAGCATCTGTCAGAATGGCCCAGTGCACGACATTCATCTGTGCAGTGAACAGATCTGCCTTGTCCTATGGAAAGAGTTAAAAAGTATTAAATGACAACCATTTACAAAGGGATGGTGCATTTGAGGTATTATCAAATATTGAAGTTAAATAATAAAATGTAATTCAGAGCTCAATCTCAGCACTAGAGACCCATATGTCCTCCCAAACCTACTCAAATAAAAACTATAGAAGAATGAATAAATCATTTCTAGGGAATTAGTACAACCACTCAAATTTCCAGTCCTGTCAGGACTACGACCAAGAGAAAATGTGAATTCAAAATGCATATTAAATCAAAAGAAACTGTTCAACTTGGCAAAACTGCAACATGGATCCCACACATTACAATCCCTGTGCTTTTGAAGGCATATCCAGCAAGGCAGACTAACAACAGATTACAGTCAATCTAGCTAGCACATACAATTCTGAGAACCATCCCAGCTAGCGCATCACGTTCGGAGAACCATCCCAGCTAGCGCATCACGTTCTGAGAACCATCCCAGCTAGCGCATCACGTCTGAGAACCATCCCAGCTAGCGCATCACGTTCTGAGAACCATCCCAGCTAGCGCATCACGTCTGAGAACCATCCCAGCTAGCGCATCACGTTCTGAGAACCATCCCAGCTGGCGCATCACGTTCTGAGAACCATTCCAGCTAGCGCATCACGTCTGAGAACCATCCCAGCTAGCGCATCACGTTCTGAGAACCATCCCAGCTAGCGCATCACGTTCTGAGAACCATCCCAGCTAGCGCATCACGTTCTGAGAACCATCCCAGCTAGCGCATCACGTTCTGAGAACCATCCCAGCTAGCGCATCACGTTCTGAGAACCATCCCAGCTAGCGCATCACGTTCTGAGAACCATCCCAGCTAGCGCATCACGTTCTGAGAACCATATGTTCCTTAGAGCTTGGTGAGAGCGTGGTTGTCCTATGGTTATTTAGCAAACAACCTTCCCACAACTTTCTGGGAATGTTGCAGGATAGTTGGCTTTGGCTTGGCTTTGTTGGCTTGGTTTTGGAATAATCTCAGCACATTTCATTTCTTTAACAGAACATTTCCTAAAACTTCCAACATGGTTAGATTTAATGTAAATGGTGGAAATGTTCTCGGAATGCTCTCAACTGGTTTGACATTGGGAATGTTCTCAAATAGTTCAGAGAATCTTAAGAAACAACAATCTTCTATGGGAATTTCTATATTTCAGCATAATGTTTCCTACAGGTTTCCTCATTGTTCTATCTAAAGCCATGTCCTCAAATAGTTCAGAGAACATTAAGAAACAAACTTTCTTCTACAGGAATTTCAGTACTTCAACATAACATTTCCTTCAGGTTTCCTCATGGTTCTATTCATGGTTATCATGGTTATTTAAAAACATATGCATCAACAAAACTCTCTCTAACCTCTATCTTGTTAAGTGTGTTCAGGTTAATTGGCATCGCCCACTAATTGGCCACACCGGATCTTAATGAGTGTTTTTTTCTTTGAAATGAGGTCTGTTTGAATAGACTAAAATGAACAGCTTTGTAAGCTTAAAAACATGTCATCCTAGCTCCATCCTGGTGGTGCAGTGGACTGATTCCATGGACAGAGAACACAAGATTATAGGTTTGAATCTCATACATGTTTTTGGATGATTAATGCCTAAGGAAATGAATTTCCATCTGCGCTTGGAGCTCAAAAGAGTTAATAACCAAAATAATCTAGCATTGTTATTAAAATTCTTCATTCTGTGAATGTCTTAAGAAAGTTATAAATATAACCTTCAAAATGGCCTAAGTGGTGCAGAGGTCTACATCCTTGGGTTTGATCCCAGGCTGTGTCACAGCTGGCCGTGACCAGGACGCCCATGGGGCGACGTACAATTGGCCCAGCATTGTCCGGGTTAGGGAGGGTTTGGCTGGGGGGATTTCCTTGGCTCATTGTGCTCTAGTGACTCCTTGTGGCAGACCAGAGGCAGCAAGCTGACTTCGGTTGTCAGTTGGATGGTGTTTCCTCCAACACATTAGTGTGGCTGGCTTCT
>NW_025752085.1:0-13489 GCF_021184085.1 Oncorhynchus gorbuscha | reverse complement strand
TACATATCAATATTCACATCAATACACTATACATATCAATACCACTATACATATCAATACACTATACACATCAATACACTATACACATCAATACACTATACATATCAATACACTATACATATTAATATTCACATCAATACACTACACATATCAATACACTATACATATTAATATTCACATCAATACACTACACATATCAATACACTATACATATTAATATTCACATCAATACACTATACATATCAATACACTATACACATCAATACACTATACACATCAATACACTATACATATCAATACACTATACATATTAATATTCACATCAATACACTACACATATCAATACACTATACATATTAATATTCACATCAATACACTATACATATCAATACACTATACATATCAATATACACATCAATACACTATACATATCAATACACTATACATATCAATACACTATACACATCAATACACTATACACATCAATACACTATACACATCAATACACTATACATATCAATACACTATACATATTAATATCAATATTCACATCACACTATACATATCAATATTCATATCAATACACTATACATATCAATATTCACATCAATACACTATACATAAATACACTATACATATCAATATTCAAATACACTATACATATCAATACACTATACATATCAATACACTATACACATCAATACACTATACACATCAATACACTATACATATCAATACACTATACATATTAATATTCACATCAATACACTACACATATCAATATTACCTATATATATGCATATTCACATCAATACACTACACATATCAATGCACTATACATATTAATATTCATCAATACACTATACATATCAATACACTATACACATCAATACACTATACACATCAATACACTATACATATCAATACACTATACATATTAATATTCACATCAATGCCACTACATATCAATACACTATACATATTAATTTTCACATCAATACACTATACATATCAATACACTATACATATCAATATACACATCAATACACTATACACATCAATACAATACATATCAATACACTATACACATCAATACACTATACACATCAATATATACACATCAATACACTATACATATCAATACACTATACATATTAATAT
Organism: Oncorhynchus gorbuscha; assembly: GCF_021184085.1. Classification (NCBI taxonomy): domain Eukaryota; kingdom Metazoa; phylum Chordata; class Actinopteri; order Salmoniformes; family Salmonidae; genus Oncorhynchus; species Oncorhynchus gorbuscha. The sequence continues at coordinate 12,328 of NW_025752085.1, read as the reverse complement.
TCACATCAATACACTACACATCAATACACTATACATGGCTAATATTCACATCAATACACTATACATATCAATACACTATACATATTAATATTCACACTGTCACACTATACATATCAATACACTATACATATCAATATTCACATCAATACACTATACATATCACCACACTATACACATCAATACACTATACACATCAATACACTATACATATTTAATATACACTATACATATCAATATTCACATCAATACACTATACATATCAATATTCACATCAATGGCACTATACATATCAATACACTATACATATTCATCAATACACTATACATATTAATATTCACATCAATACACTATACATATCAATATTCACATCAATACACTATATTCAATATTGACATCAATACACTATACATATCAATATACACATCAATACACTATACATATCAATATTCACATCAATACACTATACATATCAATACACTATACATATTAATATTCACATCAATACACTATACATATCAATATACACATCAATACACTATACATATCAATATACACATCAATACACTATACATATCAATATACACATCAATACACTATACACATCAATACACTATACATATCAATACACTATACATATTAATATTCACATCAATACACTATACATATCAATATACACATCAATACACTATACATATCAATATACACATCAATACACTATACATATCAATATTCACATCAATACACTATACATATCAATACACTATACATATTAATATTCACATCAATACACTATACATATCAATACACTATACATATTAATATTCACATCAATACACTATACATATCAATATTCACATCAATACACTATACATGTCAATATTGACATCAATACACTATACATATCAATATACACATCAATACACTATACATATCAATATACACATCAATACACTATACATATCAATACACTATACATATCAACATTCACATCAATACACTATACATATCAATATACACATCAATACACTATACATATCAATATACACATCAATACACTATACCTGTCAATATTCACATCAATACACTATACATATCAATATACACATCAATACACTATACATATCAATGCACTATACATATCAATATACACATCAATACACTATACCTGTCAATATTCACATCAATACACTATACATATCAATATTCACATCAATACACTATACCTGTCAATATTCACATCAATACACTATACATATCAATATTCACATCAATACACTATACATATCAATATTCACATCAATACACTATACATATCAATATTCACATCAATACACTATACATATCAATATTCACATCAATACACTATACATATCAATATTCACATCAATACACTATACCTGTCAATATCAATATACACATCAATACACCTGTCAATATACACATCAATACACTATATTCACATCACATACACTATACCTGTCAATATTCACATCAATACACTATACATATCAATATACCCCTGAACAGGCAGTTAAACCACTGTTCCTAGGAGACCGTCATTGAAAATAAGAATTTGTTCTTTCTTGGTGGCTGACTTGTAGTAAAATAAAGGTAAAATATATATATTTTTAAATACACATCAATACACATACATGCATGCAAAAACTCACTTACAGTATATTACACACACCATTGTATATTATACTTAGTTACTTATTTAATAAACTATATATTTTGTTACTCCTTATCTCACACTCTGTCTGCCGTATTCTCTCTTTGTTCTTGTTTCCAATACACTATACATAGGATGCTGGTGGGCGGAGTTGGGAATAAGCACGTCAATACACATGGGAATATACACCTGGGCCCGGTGTCTCCCAGGATAAATAGACCTCTTCCCCATTCATGCAGACAAAATTTTGTCGTACTCTTGGTGGCATTTTGCAGACAACACCCTTTATCAGATTTTGTCACTGCACTATCTTTGGCACACCATTATACTTTTACTTTATATAAATATTACACTCTTTCAACACACTGCATTAAACACATTCATACATGGCAAAAGCCGTTTTCACAATCACATTACACTACTGATCAATATTCACATCAATACACTATACATATCAATATTCACATCAATTACTTTATCAATACACTATACATATCAAAATTCACATCAATACACTATACATGTCAATAAGCACGTCAATACACTATACATATCAATATTCACATCAATACACTATACATATCAATATTCACATCAATACACTATACATATCAATATTCACATCAATACACAAAAGCAAAATACAGTCATAGAAAATAAACACATTCTTCAGTAAAAAGGTTTTCAATCAGCCTTCTGAATTACCCTAGAGACACCAATTCATCCAGTTTCAGAGCGAGTCTGAGATTATTCCAGTAAGGTGAAAGGAAACTAAAAGTAGATTTACCGAACTCAGTGTCGATTAAAGGGATACATGTACAGTTGAAGTCAGAAGTTTACATAGACTTAGGTTGGAGTCAATTAAACTTGTTTTTCAACCACTCCACAAATGTCTTACTAACAAACTGTAACGATTTTCCTCCTCTTCTGAGGAGGAGTAGGAAGGATCGGACCAATGCACAGCGTGGTATGTGTCCATATTTATTTAATGAACACTGAAATAACAAAATAACCAAAGTGAAATAAATGAAAATCGAAACAGTGCTGTATGGTGAAACACAGACACAGAAAACAACTACCCACAAATCATAGGGGGAAAACAGGCTGCCTAAGTATGGTTCTCAATCAGAGACAACGATAAACAGCTGCCTCTGATTGGGTACCATACCAGGCCAAACACAGAAATACAACAGAATACAAAACAGAATGCCCACCCCAACTCACGCCCTGACCAAACTAAAACAGAGACATGAAAAAGGAACTAAGGTCAGGACGTGACACAAACTATAGTTTTGGCAAGTCGGTTAGGACATCTACTTTGTGCATGACAATTGTTATTTCACTTATCATTCACTGTATCACAATTCCAGTGGGTCAGAAGTTTACATACACTAAGTTGATGTAACGTCGTTCTTCGTTTGTCGAAAGAGAGTCGGACCGAAATGCAGCGTGGTGGTTACTCATGACTTTAATGGAAAAAGTGACATATGAAATAACAATAATATATGCCATTTAGCAGACGCTTTTATCCAAAGCGACTTCCAGTCATGTGTGCATACATTCTACGTATGGGTGGTCCCGGGGATCGAACCCACTACCCTGGCGTTACAAGCGCCATGCTCTACCAACTGAGCTACAGAAGGACCACAATACAAAATACAAAACAACAAACGGAACGTGAAACCTAATTACAGCCTATCTGGTGAAACTACACAGAGACAGGAACAATCACCCACGAAATACACAGTGAAACCCCGGCTACCTAAATACGGTTCCCAATCAGAGACAACGAGAATCAGCTGACTCTGATTGAGAACCGCCTCAGGCAGCCAAGCCTATACAACACCCCTACTCAGCCGCAATCCCAAATACTACAAACCCCAATACGAAAATACAATATATAAACCCATGTCACACCCTGGCCTGACCAAATATATAACGAAAACACAAAATACAATGACCAAGGCGTGATAGTTGACTGCCTTTAAACAGCTTGGAAAATCCCAGAAAATTATGTCATGGCTTTAGAAGCTCCCGATAGGCTAATTGACATCATTTGAGTCAATTAGTGTATTTGTTGATGTATTTCAAGGCCTACCTTCAATCTCAGTGCCTCTTCGCTTGACATCATGGGAAAATCAAAAGAAATCAGCCAAGACCTCAGAAAACACTTTTGTAGACCTCCACAAGTCTGGTTCATCCTTGGGAGCAATTTACAAACGCCTGAAGGTACCACGTTAATCTGTACAAACAGTAGTACGCAAGTATAAACACCATGGGACCAACTCAGCCGCCATACCGCTCAGGAAAGAGACACAGCTGTCTCCTGGAGATGAACGTAACTTTGGGGCGAAAGTGCAAAGCAATCCCAGAACAACAGCAAAGGACCTTGTGAAGATGCTGGAGGAAATGGGTACAAAATTATCTATATCCACAGTAAAAACGAGTTCTATATCGACATAACCTGAAAGCCGCTCAGCAAGGAGGAAGTCACTGCTCCAAAACCACCATAAAAGCCATACTGGTTTGCAACTACACATGGGGACAAAGATTGTACTTTTTGGAGAAATATTCTCGTCTGAACAAAAATAGAACTGTTTGAAGAATTGTTATGTTTAGAGGAAAAAGGGGAGGCTTGCAAGCCGAAGAACACACCATCCCAACCGTGAAGCGTGGGGGGTGCTTTGCTGCAGGAGGGACAGGTGCACAAAATAGATGGCATCATGAGGAGGCAGAAAATTATGTGGAGATATTGAAGTAACATCTCTAGACATGTCATCAGTTAAAGTTGGTGAAACTGCTCCAAATGGACAATGACCCCAAGCATACTTCCAAAGGCTGGCAAAATGGCTTAAGACAACAAAGTCAAGGTAGGAGCTGGCCATCAGAAAGCTCTGACCTCAATCAATAGAAAATTTATGGGCAGAAAGACTGACGTGTGCGAGCCATGCAGGCTGAAAAACCTGACTCGGTTTCACGAGTCAGGGAGGAATGGGGCTGCAAAATTCACCCAACTTATAGTGGCAGGCAACACATAACGTTTGACCCATGTTAAAACATTTAAAGGCAATGCTACCAAATACTAATTGAGTGTATGTGAACTTCTGACCCACTGGGACTGTGATGAAAGAAAGAAAAGCTGAAATAAATCAGCTCTCTCCTATTATTCTGACATTTCATATTCTTAAAATAAAGGCTGACCTAACTGACCTAAAACAGGGAATTTTTACTAGGATTAAATGGCAGGAATTGTGAAAAACTGAGTTTCAATATATTTTGCTATAAAGTGTATGTGAACTGACGACCTTGCAGATGTATAGCTAAATAGGAATAAGTGACAGATAGCAAATAGTAGCAGCAGCGCTGTGATGAGTCAAAAGTTTGTGCAAAAAGGGTCAAACGCAGACAGTCCAGGTAGCTATTTGGTTAACTATTTATCAGTCTTATGGCTCGGGGGTAGAAGCTGTTCAGGTTCCTGTTGGCTCCAGACTTGGTGCATTGATACCGCCTGCCATGCGGTAGCAGAGAGAATAGCCTATGACTTGGGTGGCTGGTCTGACATTCTTCAGGCCTTCCTGAGGTCCCAGATACCAGGGCGCTTGGCCCCAGTGATGTACTGTTGTTAAATATACTTATTTTAGGAAAAGGACTTTAAACATGGCAGAGATTTGAAATGTTAAATTCATATGCAGTCAAAAGTACTGCCTTGGCGCTGCTAGAGTTAAATATTCAGAAATAGTATCAACAGCATCCACCAGTGCAGAGGGGGAGCAGGTCACCTCCCTGTGCCACAGCCAGGAGGGTGGCCCCCCAGTAATTCCCCCTGTGCCACAGCCAGGAGGGGGCAGTATCCCTGTGCCACAGCCAGGAGGGCAGTAATTCCGCCTATGCCACAGCCAGGAGGGCAGTAATTCCCTGGAGCCACAGCCAGGAGGGGCAGTATATCCCCTATGCCCAGCCAGGAGGGGCAGTATATCCCTGTGCCACAGCCAGGAGGGCAGTAATTCCCTGTGCCACAGCCAGGAGGGGGCAGTAATTCCCTGTGCCACAGCCAGGAGGGGGGGCAGTAATTCCCCTGTGCCACAGCCAGGAGGGGGGCAGTACTTCCCTGTGCCACAGCCAGGAGGGGGCAGTAAATCCCTATGCCACAGCCAGGGGAGGGGCAGTAATTCCCCTGGCCACAGCCAGGAGGGGGTCAGTAATTCCCCTGTGCCACAGCCAGGAGGGGGCAGTAAATCCCCTATGCCACAGCCAGGAGGGCAGTAATTCCCCTTGCCACAGCCAGGAGGGGGCAGTAATTCCGCTGCCACAGCCAGGAGGGGGCAGTGATTCCCCTGTGCCACAGCCAGGAAAGGGGCAGTAATTCCCCTGTGCCACAGCCAGGAGGGGGCAGTAATTCCCTGCCACAGCCAGGAGGGGGCAGTAATTCCCCTGTGCCAAACCAGGAGGGGCAGTAATTCCCCAGCCACAGCCAGGAGGGCAGTAATTCCCCTGTGCCACAGCCAGGAGGGTGGCAGTAATTCCCTATGCCACAGCCAGGAGGGGGCTAAATCCCCTGTTCCACAGCCAGGAGGGGGCAGAATCCCCTGTGCCACAGCCAGGAGGGCCTGGCAGTAATTCCCTATGCCACAGCCAGGAGGGGGCAGTAATTCCCCTGTGCCACAGCCAGGAGGGGGCAGTAATTCCCCTATGCCACAGCCAGGAGGGGGCAGTAATTCCCCTGTGCCACAGCCAGGAGGGCAGTAATTCCCCTGTGCCACAGCCAGGAGGGGGCAGTAATTCCCTGTGCCACAGCCAGGAGGGGGCAAATTCCCCTATGCCACAGCCAGGAGGGGGCAGTAATTCCCCTGTGCCACAGCCAGGAGGGGGCAGTAATTCCCATCATTTGCCACAGCCAGGAGGGGGCAGTAATTCCCCTGTGCCACAGCCAGGAGGGGGCAGTAATTCCCTGTGCCACAGCAGGAGGGGGCAGTAATCCCCTGTGCCACAGCCAGGAGGGGGCAGTAATTCCTTGTGCCACAGCCAGGAGGGGGGGGCAGTAATTCCCCCATGCCACAGCCAGGAGGGGGCAGTACGCCCCCTGTACCACAGCCAGGAGGGGCAGTAATGCCACAGCCAGGAGGACCAACCAGCCACAGCCAGGAGGGGGAGTAATTCCCCTGTGCCAGAGATGAGCCAGGAGGGGGCAAAGCAATCCCCTGAACACAGCCAGGAGGGGGCCTTGTGAAGATGCCACAGCCAGGAGGGGGTACAGTAATTCCCTATATCCACAGCCAGGGGGGGCACTATATCCATAACCTGTGCCACAGCCAGGAGGGGGGCAGTAACTCCCCTGTGCCACAGCCAGGAGGGGGCAGTAATTCCCTGTGCCACAGCCAAAGAGGGGGAGAAATTCCCCTGTGCCACAGCCAGGAGGGCAGTAAAGACCATTGTTATGCCACAGCCAGGAGGGGGCAGTAATTCCCCTGTGCCACAGCCAGGAGGGGGCACCATCCCCTGTGCCACAGCCAGGAGGGGGTGCAGTAATTCCCAGCCACAGCCAGGAGGGCAAAATTCCCCTGTGCCACAGCCAGGAGGGGGGCAGTAATTCCCTGTGCCACAGCCAGGAGGGAAGTAATTCTCTAGACATGTCACAGCCAGGAGGGGGGCAGTAACCTGTGCCACAGCCAGGGAGGGGGTGAATGACCCCTGTGCCACAGCCAGGAGGGCAGTAAATGGCTTAAGCCACAGCCAGGAGGGGGCAGTACAAAGCTCTGTGCCACAGCCAGGAGGGGGCAGTAACGTGCCACAGCCAGGAGGGGGCAGTAAAAACCTGAAATGCCACAGCCAGGAGGGGGCAGTAATTCCCCTGCCACAGCCAGGAGGGGGCAGTAATTCCGTGTGCCACAGCCAGTTAAAACCCCTGTGGCTGGGAGGGGGCAGTAATTCCCTGTGCCACAGCCAGGAGGGGGCAGTAACTTCCTGTGCCACAGCCAGGAGGGCAAGTCCCTGTGCCACAGCCAGGAGGGGGGGCAGTAATTCCCCTATGCCACAGCCAGGAGGAGGGCAGTAATTCCCCTGTGCCACAGCCAGGAGGGGGCAGTAATTCCCCTGCCACAGCCAGGAGGGGGCAGTAATTCCCCTGTGCCACAGCCACAGCCAGGGAGGGGGCAGTAATTCCCCTGTGCCACAGCCAGGAGGGGGGCAGTAATTCCTCTATGCCACAGCCAGGAGGGGGCAGTAATTCCCCTGTGCCACAGCCAGGAGGGGTCAGTAAGTTCCCCTGTGCCACAGCCAGGAGGGGGCAGTAATTCCCTGTGCCACAGCCAGGAGGGGGCAGTAATTCCCTGTGCCAGCCAGGAGGGCTCGGGGTAGAATTGTTCAGCCACAGCTCCAGATCTGGGCATTAACCCTATGCCACAGCCAGGAGAGGGCAGCCTGTGCCACAGCCAGGAGGGGAGTCTGAATTCCCCTGTGCCACAGCCAGGAGGTCCAGAAATCCCCTTGGCCAGCCAGGAGGGCAGTAATTCCCCTGTGCCACAGCCAGGAGGGGGACAGTAAACATGCCACCTGTTAAATTCATATGCAGCCAGGTAAATCCCCTTGGGGCAGCCAGGAGGTTAAATCCCCTATGCCACAGCCAGGAGGGGGGCAGTAAATCCCCTATGCCACAGCCAGGAGGGCAGTAAATCCCCTATGCCACAGCCAGGAGGTCAGTAAATCCCCTATGCCACAGCCAGGAGGGGGGCAGTAAAGCCCCTATGCCACAGCCAGGAGGGCAGTAAATCCCCTATGCCACAGCCAGGAGGGCAGTAAATCCCTATGCCACAGCCAGGAGGGCAGTAAACTCTATGCCACAGCCAGGAGGGGGCAGTAAAGCCCTATGCCACAGCCAGGAGGGGGGCAGTAAAGCCCCCATGCCACAGCCAGGAGGGCAGTAAATCCCATATGCCACAGCCAGGAGGGCAGTAAATCCCCTATGCCACAGCCAGGAGGGCAGTAAATCCCCTATGCCACAGCCAGGAGGGCAGTAAATAACCTATGCCACAGCCAGGAGGGCAGTAAATCCCCTATGCCACAGCCAGGAGGGCAGTAAATCCCCTATGCCACAGCCAGGAGGGGGGCAGTAAATCCCCTATGCCACAGCCAGGAGGGGGGCAGTAAAGCCCCTATGCCACAGCCAGGAGGGGGGCAGTAAAGCCCCTATGCCACAGCCAGGAGGGCAGTAAATCCCATATGCCACAGCCAGGAGGGCAGTAAATCCCCTATGCCACAGCCAGGAGGGGGGCAGTAAATCCCCTATGCCACAGCCAGGAGGGCAGTAAATCCCCTATGCCACACGGGGGCAGCTTGCCGTTTTAAGAGTGGCAGTAAGTCTCCTATACCACAGCCGGCGCTACAAGGATGAGTGATAAGCCTTTTGGAGCTGTCAGTGTGGGATCTTGAGGGGACAATGCGATTCAGTTGACTAATTTGAGAAATATAGGGAAATACAGAGAAAATAAATAGGCCGACACACAAGGTACCAGTCAAAGGTTTGGACGCACCTAGAAATACCTTATTTAGGCTGAGCACCTGTTGACTGCTTTTAGTTCACTCTGTGGTCCAACTCATCCCAAACCATTGCAATTGGGTTGTGTTCGGCTGATTGTGGAGGCCAGGTCATCTGATGCAGCACTCCATCACTCTCCTTCTTGGTCAAATAGCCCTTAAACAGCCTGTAGGTGTGTTGGGTCACTGTCATGTTTAAAAACAAATGATACTCCCACCAAGTGCAAATCAGATGGGATGGCGTATCACTGCAGAATGCTGTGGTAGCCATGCTGGTTAAGTGTGCCTTGAATTCTAAATAAATCCCTGTCAGTGTCACCAGCAAAAAAAAAACACACCATCACACCTTTATTTATTTATTTATTTCACCTTTATTTAACCAGGTAGGCAAGTTGAGAACAAGTTCTCATTTACAATTGCGACCTGGCCAAGATAAAGCAAAGCAGTTCGACAGATACAACGACACAGAGTTACACATGGAGTAAAACAAACATACAGTCAATAATACAGTATAAACAAGTCTATATACAATGTGAGCAAATGAGGTGAGAAGGGAGGTAAAGGCAAAAAAGGCCATGGTGGCAAAGTAAATACAATATAGCAAGTAAAACACTGGAATGGTAGTTTTGCAATGGAAGAATGTGCAAAGTAGACATAAAAATAATGGGGTGCAAAGGAGCAAAATAAATTAATTAATTAAATACAGTTGGGAAAGAGGTAGTTGTTTGGGCTAAATTATAGGTGGGCTATGTACAGGTGCAGTAATCTGTAAGATGCTCTGACAGTTGGTGCTTAAAGCTAGTGAGGGAGATAAGTGTTTCCAGTTTCAGAGATTTTTGCAGTTCGTTCCAGTCACTGGCAGCAGAGAACTGGAAGGAGAGGCGGCCAAAGAAAGAATTGGTTTTGGGGGTGACCAGAGAGATATACCTGCTGGAGCGTGTGCTACAGGTGGGAGATGCTATGGTGACCAGCGAGCTGAGATAAGGGGGGACTTTACCTAGCAGGGTCTTGTAGATGACATGGAGCCAGTGGGTTTGGCGACGAGTATGAAGCGAGGGCCAGCCAACGAGAGCGTACAGGTCGCAATGGTGGGTAGTATATGGGGCTTTGGAGACAAAACGGATTGCACTGTGATATACTGCATCCAATTTGTTGAGTAGGGTATTGGAGGCTATTTTGTAAATGACATCGCCAAAGTCGAGGATTGGTAGGATGGTCAGTTTTACAAGGGTATGTTTGGCAGCATGAGTGAAGGATGCTTTGTTGCTTTGAAGGATGCTTTCTCCTCTGTGCTTCACGGTGGGAACCACACATGCGGAGATCATCCGTCCATCTACTCTGCGTCTCACAAAGACGCGACGGTTGGAACCAAAAATCTCCGTTCTAATGTCTAATTTCACCGGTCTAATGTCCATTGCTCGTGTTTCTTGGCCCAAGCAAGTCTCTTCTTTTTATTGGTGTCCTTTAGTCGCGGTTTCTTTGAAGAAATTTGACCATGAAGACCTGATTCACTCAGTCTCCTCTGAACAGTTGATGTTGAGATGTGTCTGTTACTTGAACTCTGTGAAGCATTTATTTGGGCTGCAATTTTTGAGGCTGGTAACTAATGAACTTTACCTCTGCAGCAGAGATAACTCTGGGTCTTCCTTTCCTGTGGCAGTCCTCATGAGAGCCAGTTTCATCATAGCACTTGATGGTTTTTGCGTCTGCACTTGAAGAAACTTTCAAAGTTCTTGAAATGTTCTGTGTTGACTGACCTTCACGTCTTAAAGTAATGATAGACTGTCATTTCTCTTTGCTTCTTTGAGCTGTTCTTGCCATAATATTAACTTGGCCTTTTACCAAATAGGGCCATCTTCTGTATACCACCCTTACCTTGTCACAACACAACTGATTGGCTCAAACACATTAAAAAGGAAATAAATTCCACAAATGAACTTTTAACAAGGCACACCTGTTAATTGAAATGCATTCCAGGTGACTAACTCATTAAGCTGGTTGAGAGAATGCCAAGAGTGTGCAAAGCTCTCATCAAGACAAAGGGTGGCTACTTTTAAGAATCTAAAATCAGTTTTCACTGTCTTCACTACTATTCTACAATGTAGAAAATAGTAAAAATAAAGAAACACCTGTGAATGAGTAGGTCTGTCCAAACTTTTGACTGGTACTGTACTGTACGGCAGGTAGCCTAGTGGTCAGAGCATCAGGCCAGTTCGAATCCCCAAGCTGACAAGGAAAAAAGTCTGTTGTTCTGCCCCTGAACAAGGCATTTACACACTGTTCCTAAACCTTAATTTAAAATAAGAATTTGTTTTTAACTGACTTGCCTAGTAAAATAAAGGTTAAATAAAAAATATAAAAATGTCAGGTAGACATACAGTATACTACTCACACACTTTGTCTGTATTGCTTACTTGAAATATTGAATTTACTGAATTTCTGACCACCACACAACATTTGAAACATAGTGATAAGCGACAATAAAGGGAGAACCATGCACAGTAGTGATCATAATGGTCTACCTTATATTACAGATGTACTTTAGACATGTTATTTGGAAACCAAAGACTGAGCTAATATCCAGGAGCCAAGATCAAGATTTATACCAGGACATTTGTCCAAGATCCAGAGTTGAGACCATGACAAGTTAAAGACAAAATGTATGTGGTTTCGAGGCCAAGACCACTAGATCAAGAGTCCATGGACCTTTTCTTCAATGGTAAAAAAAACTAAAGTAGAGTACAGTAGAGTACAGTACAGTAGTAGAGCACAGTAGAGTAGTAGAGCACAGTACAGTACCGTAGTAGAGCACAATACAGTAGTACAGCACAGTAGAGTAGTAGAGCACAGTACAGTAGTAGAGCACAGTAGAGTAGTAGAGCACAGTACAGTACCGTAGTAGAGCACATTACAGTAGTAGAGCAGAGTACAGCACAGTACAGTACAGTAGTAGGGCACAGTACAGTAGTAGAGCACAGTAGTAGTAGTAGAGCACAGTGCAGTACAGTAGTAGAGCACAGTACAATAGTAGAGCACAGTGCAGTACAGTAGTAGAGCACAGTACAGTAGTAGAGCAGAGTACAGCACAGTACAGTACAGTAGTAGGGCACAGTACAGTAGTAGAGC
>NW_025752084.1:7500-13493 GCF_021184085.1 Oncorhynchus gorbuscha | reverse complement strand
AACAAACGGATCACTAGTCACTATATTAATGCCACTTTAATAATAATGTTTACATATCTTTCACTACTCACCTCATATGTATATATTGTATTTTATACCATCTATTTCGCCTCTGCCACTTGTCATGGCCACATCCATATATTTACATGTACATATTCTCATTCACCCCTTTAGATTTGTGTGTATTAGGTAGTTGGGGAATTTTTTCGATTACTTGTTAGATATTACTGCACTGTCGGAACTAGAAGCACAAACATTTCGCTACACTCACACATTAACATCTGCTAACCATGTGTATGTGACCAATAACATTTGATTTGATTAATGCCGGTCTCATAGCATCATCTGTCTGATTTGTCTCCTTCAGAAAACAAAGGCACAAGGCCCTTAATTAATAGCCCTGACAAAAACAACGACGAGCTGTGGACTCGTCATTTTACATTCTTCACGATCTGTTTAAGATTAGGTGTCGTGTGTAAATCCTCTTGTGCCAGGACCAACCCAGGCCGGAGGCTAGCAATGTTCTCACAGCACAGATCTGACCCCTGTAAATCTATCGAGTTAAAGTATGGCTTTGACCCCTGTAAATCTATCGAGTTAAAGCTTTGGCCCGTATGGTAGCGCTTGGTGAATTCTGCCTTTGGTCTCTGTAACTTTATCTTCATCTTGAAACACAGTGAGGATCAGCAGAGGGCCTTCTACAATCAACTGTTATTATAAGGAACTGATCCCCGATCTGCCACTAGTTTAGAGCACCTTGCTTTAGTTCCTCAAATCAACAGAGAACAACAGTCCCTCAATGAACCACATGTTATTACCCTCTGTCAATATGGTTGATCTATGTCACACACACACACCATAGAAGGGCTAACAAATGTATAACACAGACACAAGCTACAGAGAGAGAGAGAGAGAGAGAGAGAGAGAGAGAGAGAGAGAGAGAGAGAGAGAGAGAGAGAGAGAGAGAGAGAGAGAGAGAGAGAGAGAGAGAGAGAGAGAGAGAGAGAGAGAGAGAGAGAGAGAGAGAGAGAGAGAGAGAGAGAGAGAGAGAGAGAGAGAGAGAGAGAGAGAGAGAGAGAGAGAGAGAGAGACAGAGAGAGACAGAGAGAGAGACAGAGAGAGAGACAGAGAGAGAGACAGAGAGAGACAGAGAGAAAGAGGTTAGACCCCTCTCTGTTACTGTATACGTCCAGACGTGAAATCCTTCAGTGCATTTTGAAAGTTTTCAGACCTCTTGACTTCTTCCACATTTTGTTACGTTACAGTCTTATTCTAAAATTAATTAAATTGTTGTTTTTTCTCATCAATCTACACACAATACCCCATAATGACATCACAATACCCCATAATGACATCACAATACCCCATAATGACATCACAATACCCCATAATGACAAAGCAAAAACAGGTTTGTAGAAAGTTTTGCAAATACATATTTTTAAAACGGGAATATTACATTTACGTTCAGACCCTTTACTCGGTACTTTGTTGAAGCACCTTTGGTAGCAATTACAGCCTCGATTCTTCTTGGCTATGACGCTACAAGCTTGGCACACCTGTACTTGGGGAGGCTATATACAGGGGGTACCGGTTCTTGGCTATGACGCTACAAGCTTGGCACACACCGCCATTGTAAATAAGAACTTGTTCTTAACTGACTTTAAATAAAAGGTTTTTAAAAAATGTATCCTCTCAAGCTCTGTCAGGTTGGATGGTGCGTCCACTGCACAGCTATTTTCAGGGCTCTCCAGAGATGTTCGACGGGTTCAAGTTTGGGGGTCTGGCTGGGCGCCACTCAAGGGCATTCAGAGACTTGACCCGAATGCACTCCTGCATTGTATTGTGTCTTCTCAGAGTTCCTGAATCACATCCGCTGCAATGCTTTGTGGTTGGCTATTGTATTCTAGTTCGGCTGACTTATAGACTGTAACGTTGTCAATAATGAAGAGGTCTGTGCTTTAATGTGGGCTGGCTTCTGTTTTTCTGTCCAACAACAGCCACAAACAAGCCCAGAACGTCTTCCCTTTCCATTACAACGGTTGGATATTCAAATCCAAAACAACGAGAGGTCTCAACCCCCAGAGGAAAATATATTTTTTTGAGAGAACCAATCAAACCCGTCATACAATTTGTGAGTTGTAACAGCAGCTCATCACACACGTATCTACAGTGAGCGCTATGCCTAACAGCAGCTCTCATCACACACCGTATCTACAGTGAGCGCTATGCCTAACAGCAGCTCTCATCACACACCGTATCTACAGTGAGCGCTATGCCTAACAGCAGCCTCATCACACACCGTATCTACAGTGAGCTTATGCCTGACTGAAACTCATTTCAGTTTAGACAGACAACTCCATAGATTACCCAGCCTACAGACAAAACACTGCTATCTTATGATTCCCACATGGCTCTGTGAAGATAGGCTACCAAGCATCAGTGCGAGGGTGTTTAGTCATGGACAATGGAAAGGAATAGTTAGTTAGAAATAGGAAGTAGGAATAAATGGGAGCAATACAATGGGGTCTCTCTCTCGCTCTTTCAATTAATGTCTTTGTGCAGAAATGAGACACCCTTAAATAAAGCTTTCTCTCAGGGATTGAATGTCCCTGGAATACCAAATTAACTACTGTGAGTTTTTAAAAGGTTTATTTAATAACTTGGCAAGTCAGTTAAGAAGAAATTCTTACTTACAATGACAGCCTAGGAACAGTAGGTTAACTGCCTTGTTCAGGGGTAGAACGACAGATTTTTACCTTGTCATCTCAGAGTAAGTCAACAATAAGATGTAGTCATCCTGCCAAGCAGCGACCGGTGAGCTTCCTTCCACTAGTCTGGTGAAGCTGGGGCCTGGCGCCAACCCCAGGAAGACATGGGGAGAGGAAGTGGAAGTGACTTCACAACGTAAGACATCTCAATGCAGTACAACACAGAATATCACAAAGCTTCTCAATGCAGTACAACACAGAATATCCCAAATAATCTCAATGCAGTACAACACAGAATATCACAAAGCTTCTCAATGCAGTACAACACAGAACATCACAAAGCTTCTCAAAGCTTTTCAATGCAGTACAACACAGAATATCCCAAATAATCTCAATGCCGTACAACACAAAACAATATGATAAAGTACAGCACAAAACAACACCACTACAACACCACCAACAGGTCCAGACCTGTCCTGTCTGTCCTGTCTGTCCTGTCTGGAACAAAACAACACACCACAACTCTACACGACAACACCACTACAACACCACAACAGGTCCAGACCTGTCCTGTCTGTCCTGTCTGTCCTGTCTGCCCTGTCTGTCCTGTCTGTCCTGTCTGTCCTGTCTGTCCTGTCTGTCCTGTCCTGTCTGTCCTGTGTCTGTCCTGTCTGTCCTGTCTGTCCTGTCTGTCCTGTCTGGAACTGTGAGGAGTAACAGCCTAACATATGTTGCTAGTTACCATGACAACGAGCAGCGCCGGCAGGAGTAGCGTTTGAGGACAGTGGTGTCTCTCTATCACACCTGAAGGATCTTTTGAACTAACAAAAAGAGACCTAGAAGCAGTTGTTACAACAACAAGAAAATAGTTTCAAGAGTTTCGTCCCAAATACTTGTGGATTCTACTAACAAAGAGTGGACGACCTGACCAGAGAGGTCCAGGACCTGAAGAACAGTTTGCAGTTCTCCCAGAGTCAGCTCAACGAGTTTAAACAGGAGAACGGCAAGGTGACAGCAATCTGTAAGTCATTGAGAGAGGACATCAGTTCTGTGTGAAATCAGACTCTGTCGAGGGATTGTCAAGGCAAAACAACATGGTTGTGGACAGAATTACAGAATCTCCACATGAGACCTGAGACTTGGAGTCTGAGGTCAAAGTGAAGGAAATGATCTCTGAGGAATTGAAGATGGACCACAGGAAGATTGAGGTGGAGCGCGCCACAGGACTGGAAAAACCACCACCGGCCCAGGTGACAGGCCCAGGTGACAGGCCCAGGTGACAGGCCCAGGTGACAGGCCCAGGTGAGGCCCAGGTGACAGGCCAGGTGACAGGCCAGGTGACAGGCCCAGGTGACAGGCCCAGGCTGACAGGGGCCCAGCTGACAGGCCCAGGTGAGGCCCAGTCAGGCCCAGGTGACAGGCCCAGGCTGACAGGCCCAGCTGACAGGCCCAGGTTACAGGCTCAGGCTGACAGGCCCAGGTGACAGGCCCAGGTGACAGGCTCAGCTGACAGGCCCGGCTGACAGGCCCAGGTGACAGGCTCCAGGTGACAGGCCCAGGTGACAGGCCCAGGTGACAGGCCCAGGCTGACAGGCCCAGGTGACAGGCCCAGGTGACAGGCCCAGGTGACAGGCCCAGGTGACAGGCCCAGGTGACAGGCCCAGGTGACAGGCCCAGGTGACAGGCCCAGGTGACAGGCCCAGCTGACAGGCCCAGCTGATAGGCCCAGCTGACAGGCCCATGTGACAGGCCCAGCTGACAGGCCCAGCTGACAGGCCCAGCTGACAGGCCCAGCTGACAGGCCCAGGCTGACAGGCCCAGCTGACAGGCCCAGGTGACTGGCCCAGGTGACAGGCCCAGGTGATAGGCCCAGGCTGACAGGCCCAGCTGACAGGCCCAGGTGACAGGCCCAGCTGACAGGCCCAGCTGACAGGCCCAGGTGACAGGCCCAGGTGACAGGCCCAGGTGACAGGGTGACAGGCTCAGGTGACAGGCCCAGGTGACAGGCTCAGGTGACAGACCCAGGTGACAGGCTCAGGTGACAGGCCCAGGTGACAGGCCCAGGTGACAGGCCCAGGTGACAGGCCCAGGTGACAGGCCCAGGTGACAGGCTCAGGCCAATAGTGGTCAAGTTCCTGAGGTTCAAAGACAATGTAGCTGATCTGGAAAGAGACAAGACCTTGAGGAACGTACATCTTCCTCAACGAGGACTATCCTGAAGCTGTGCGCCAGAAGAGGAAAGAACTGATTCCAGCCATGATGTCAGAGCACGTGGGGACATTGCGCACATCCGCTAACAGACTCATTGTCTACCTCCCAGAAACCTGGAAGGGATGAGAGCCAAGCCTATGGGTTTGTAGCCTCAACCCCACAGCACACACACACACACACACACACACACACACACACACACACAACCCCACAGCACACACACACGCACGCACGCACACACACACCAATTGATTAATGGACTGCTGAATGTATATTTTTTTCTCTTGCTTTGTCTGTTCTTTTCCATATTATGTCTACCTCTGATAAGCTACCCAGGAAAGGGCTGAAAAATAGCCCATATGAATATATGTAGCCTTAGAAATAAGGGTCATGAAATCAATAACTTGCTATCATCAGATAACATTCATATATTAGCCATTTCTGAGACTCACGTAGATAATTAATTTGATGATACATCAGTAGCAATACAAGGATATAACGTTTATAGAAGAGACAGAAATGCTTATGGGGGAGGAGTTACTGTATATATTCAGAGCCATTTCCCTGTAATGCTTAGAGAAGATCTTATGGGGGAGGAGTTACTGTATATATTCAGAGCCATGTTCCTGTAATGCTTAGAGAAGATCTTATGGGGGAGGAGTTACTGTATATATTCAGAGCCATGTTCCTGTAATGCTTAGAGAAGATCTTATGTCAAGTGTTATTGAAGTGTTGTGGTTGCAGGTTCACTTGGCACATCTAAAGCCTTTTCTTTTAGGGTGTTGCTATAGGCCACCAAGTGCTAACAGTCAGTATGTAAATAATATGTGTGAAATGCTTCATAGTGTACGATGTAAACAGAGAGGTTCTCTGGGACCTGAAATTGACAGATTTTCAGGAACAATATCATCCATGTATCGATAACATTTTTACTAATAGTGTAGAACTTGATCTGTTTTATCTGTACTCCATTGGATGGAGCTACCAACATAGTGGTTTTTATCCAGGAAAATTCCGTAATAGTGTATAAGAGATCATACAAAAGATTTTGCTGTGACTCTTATGTCAATGATG
>NW_025752084.1:0-2500 GCF_021184085.1 Oncorhynchus gorbuscha | reverse complement strand
GGCTATTTATTTTTCCGGCCCAGTCAGTTATTTCAAAAACAATATTAACCATACTTCCCGAAGGGCTAGAGGTCCCATATTTCGTGTCATACCCTCTCTCTCAATGGGCAACAAGTAGAGCATGTAAAAAACAAAATGCCCTGGCAGGAACCTATGTTTCCAGTAACATGCACTTTTTTGGCCCAAAATCGGTAATTTTCAGAAAATGATTAAAAATACTTCCCGAGGGGCTAGAGGTCCCATATTTCGTGTCATACCCTCTCTCTCAATGGGGAACAAGTAGAGCATGTAAAAAACAAAATGCCCTGGTAGGAACCTATGTTTCCAGCAAGATGCACTTGTGTAGCCCAAAATATAAACACAATTTTCTATTAAAAGTTTCTATACAAAAACGGTTTTCATGACATGAAAATGCCCGTCTATGTATGCCCTTTCGTTTAAAAAAACCCCATCCAGATTGGACATGTACTTTTTGATTTATTCACGTTTTGGTGTTTTGGGATGTAGCCCAAGATGGCGGCCAACAAAGGTCAAATAAGGCCTTGAGGCCAGATAGAGGCATATAAACTGGTTAGGGCTGTTTGTACTTTATGCCTGTATGTCCCTTCATCCCACGAGAGAGAGTAAAACCTTTAATGCCTCTTTGTTTCATCTCATCCCCTGAAAATGTCATATTTACTGGTTAGGTCAAATGAGGCCTTGCATCATTTTGTGACCTCTGCTGCCCAGATAGAGGCATATAAACTGGTAAGTGGTGTTTGTACTTTATGCCTGTATGTCCCTTCACCCCATGAGAGAGAGTAAAACCTTTAATGCCTCTTTGTTTCATCTCATCCCCTGAAAATGTCATATTTACTGGTTAGGTCAAATGAGGCCTTGCATCATTTTGTGACCTCTGCTGCCCAGATAGAGGCATATAAACTGGTAAGTGGTGTTTGTACTTTATGCCTGTATGTCCCTTCACCCCATGAGAGAGAGTAAAACCTTTAATGCCTCTTTGTTTCATCTCATCCCCTGAAAATGTCATATTTACTGGTTAGGTCAAATGAGGCCTTGCATCATTTTGTGACCTCTGCTGCCCAGATAGAGGCATATAAACTGGTAAGTGGTGTTTGTACTTTATGCCTGTATGTCCCTTCACCCCATGAGAGAGAGTTTATCATTTATTGCCTCTTTGTTTCATCTCATCCCCTGAAAATGTCATATTTACTGGTTAGGTCAAATGAGGCCTTGCATCATTTTGTGACCTCTGCTGCCCAGATAGAGGCATATAAACTGGTAAGTGGTGTTTGTACTTTATGCCTGTATGTCCCTTCACCCCATGAGAGAGAGTTTATCATTTATTGCCTCTTTGTTTCATCTCATCCCCTGAAAATGTCATATTTACTGGTTAGGTCAAATGAGGCCTTGCATCATTTTGTGACCTCTGCTGCCCAGATAGAGGCATATAAACTGGTAAGTGGTGTTTGTACTTTATGCCTGTATGTCCCTTCACCCCATGAGAGAGAGTTTATCATTTATTGCCTCTTTGTTTCATCTCATCCCCTGAAAATGTCATATTTACTGGTTAGGTCAAATGAGGCCTTGCATCATTTTGTGACCTCTGCTGCCCAGATAGAGGCATATAAACTGGTAAGTGGTGTTTGTACTTTATGCCTGTATGTCCCTTCACCCCATGAGAGAGAGTTTATCATTTATTGCCTCTTTGTTTCATCTCATCCCCTGAAAATGTCATATTTACTGGTTAGGTCAAATGAGGCCTTGCATCATTTTGTGACCTCTGCTGCCCAGATAGAGGCATATAAACTGGTAAGTGGTGTTTGTACTTTATGCCTGTATGTCCCTTCACCCCATGAGAGAGAGTTTATCATTTATTGCCTCTTTGTTTCATCTCATCCCCTGAAAATGTCATATTTACTGGTTAGGTCAAATGAGGCCTTGCATCATTTTGTGACCTCTGCTGCCCAGATAGAGGCATATAAACTGGTAAGTGGTGTTTGTACTTTATGCCTGTATGTCCCTTCACCCCATGAGAGAGAGTTTATCATTTATTGCCTCTTTGTTTCATCTCATCCCCTGAAAATGTCATATTTACTGGTTAGGTCAAATGAGGCCTTGCATCATTTTGTGACCTCTGCTGCCCAGATAGAGGCATATAAACTGGTAAGTGGTGTTTGTACTTTATGCCTGTATGTCCCTTCACCCCATGAGAGAGAGTTTATCATTTATTGCCTCTTTGTTTCATCTCATCCCCTGAAAATGTCATATTTACTGGTTAGGTCAAATGAGGCCTTGCATCATTTTGTGACCTCTGCTGCCCAGATAGAGGCATATAAACTGGTAAGTGGTGTTTGTACTTTATGCCTGTATGTCCCTTCACCCCATGAGAGAGAGTTTATCATTTATTGCCTCTTTGTTTCATCTCATCCCCTGAAAATGTCATATTTACTGGTTAGGTCAAATGAGGCCTTGCATCATTTTGTGACCTCTGCTGCCCAGA
>NW_025752083.1:0-13502 GCF_021184085.1 Oncorhynchus gorbuscha | reverse complement strand
ACCAGGTGGCGTGGCGAGAATCTGTCTCCTCACCACGCGCTCTCACCACTGGTGTCCCCCAGGGCTCTGTTCTTGGCCCTCTCCTATTCTCGCTATACACCAAGTCACTTGGCTCTGTCATAACCTCACATGGTTATGACAGAGCGAGTGGTCGCATCTGCACGTCGCTCCAACGGGTAGTATAACTTTTTCATTATATTTCATTATATCACAACGGTTTGATTTGTCTTATCTTAGCAATTTCTTCTCAGCTAGCTACATAGCCGTCTTTGTATCAAAAGATAATTGCGTAATTATCGTATTTCGCCGTCCTAACGTAGTCTTCACTAGTCTTCACTAGCCAGCTAGCTAACGTCCACTGATTAGCTGCACTGGAGAAACTGTTACACTCAACTGAACGACTTGATTAGTTTAGTGTCAGCTAGCTACATAGCTGTCTTTGCTGTCTTCGTATCATCGTATCATCGTATCCAAGATAATTGTGTTGTTTAGGTTTAGAGTGTGTAGTCTTAGAGTGATTATCTTAATTTACCGAGGTTAGCTAGCCAGCTGTTTGTAGATCCTTAACGTAGGTGACTCTGCTAGCTAGCCAACAGCTAGCCAACGCTATCGCGTCTTCTGTATAGAACTCAACTTCCGGTCGCATTCACAGGTTGTATCACATTTTCACTTCATTTTCATTACAGTACAACGGTTTGATTTGTTTGATCGTAGCTAGCTACTTAGCTAGCTACATAGCCGTCTTTGTATCAAAAGATAATTGTGTAGTCTAGAGCGATTTTCTAGGTTCGCTAGCCATCTGTTGTCGTTCTTTTAGCAACGTAACGTAAACAACACTGCTAGCCAGCCTGCTGGCCCCCGAATAGCAACACTGCAGAAACTATTACACTCAACGGAACGACTTGATTAGTGTAGTGTCAACAACGCACCCACTGCCAGCTGGCCTACTTCAGCAGTACTGTATCATTTAATCATTTTAGTCAATAAGATTCTTGCCACGTAGCTAACTTTCTGAACATTCGAGACGTGTAGTCCACTTGTCATTCCAATCTCCTTTGCATTAGCGTAGCCTCTTCTGTAGCCTGTCAACTATGTGTCGGTTTATCCCTGTTCTCCTCTCTGCACAGACCATACAAACGCTCCTCACCGCGTGGGTCATGCCACCCTACTCTGGTGGTCCCAGCGCGCACGACCCACGTGGGAGTTCCAGGCCTCCGGTAGCCTCTGGAACTGCCAATCTGCGGTCAACAAGGCAGAGTTCATCTCAGCCCATGCCTCCCCCAGTCCTCGACTTCTTGGCCCTGACGGAAACATGGATCACCACAGACAACACTGCTACTCCTACTGCTCTCTCTTCGTCCGCCCACGTGTTCGCACACCCCGGAGCGTCTGGTCAGCGGGGTGGTGGCACCGGGATCCTCATCTCCCCCAAGTGGTCATTCTCTTTCTCCCCTTACCCATCTGTCTATCGCCTCCTTTGAATTCCATGCTGTCACAGTCACTAGCCCTTTCAAGCTTAACATCCTTATCATTTATCGCCCTCCAGGTTCCTCGGGGAGTTCATCAATGAGCTTGATGCCTTGATAAGCTCCTTTCCTGAGGACGGCTCACCTCTCACAGTTCTGGGCGACTTTAACCTCCCCGTCTACCTTTGACTCTTTCCTCTCTGCCTCCTTCTTTCCTCCTCTCCTCTTTTGACCTCACCCTCTCACCTTCCCCCCTACTCACAAGGCAGGCAATACGCTCGACCTCATCTTTACTAGATGCTGTTCTTCCACTAACCTCATTGCAACTCCCTCCAAGTCTCCGACCACTGCCTTGTATCCTTTTCCCTCTCGCTCTCATCCAACACCTCCCACACTGCCCCTACTCGGATGGTATCGCGCCGTCCCAACCTTCGCTCTCTCTCCCCCGCTACTCTCTCCTCTTCCATCCTATCATCTCTTCCCTCCGCTCAAACCTTCTCCCACCTATCTCCTGATTCTGCCTCCTCAACCCTCCTCTCCTCCCTCTCTGCATCCCTTGACTCTCTATGTCCCCTATCCTCCAGGCCGGCTCGGTCCTCCTCCCGCTCCGTGGCTCGATGACTCATTGCGAGCTCACAGAACAGAGACTCCGGGCAGCCGGCGGAAATGGAGGAAGCTTCGCCTCCTGCGGACCTGGCATCCTTTCACTCCCTCCTCTCTACATTTTCCTCCTCTGTCTCTGCTGCTAAAGCCACTTTCTACCACGCTAAATTCCAAGCTTCTGCCTCTAACCCTAGGAAGCTCTTTGCCACCTTCTCCTCCCTCCTGAATCCTCCGCCCCCTCCCCCCTCCTCCCTCTCTGCAGATGACTTAAGTCAACCATTTTGAAAAGAAGGTCGAAAGCGACATCCGATCCTCGTTTGCTAAGTCAAACGACACCGCTGGATTCTGCTCACACTGCCCTACCCTATGCTCTGACCTCTTTCTCCCCTCTCTCCAGATGAAATCTAAGCGTCTTGTGACGGCCGGCCGCCCAACAACCTGCCCGCTTGACCCCTATCCCTCCTCTCTTCTCAGACCATTTCCGGAGACCTTCTCCTTACCTCACCTCGCTCATCAACTCATCCCTGACCGTTGGCTACGTCCCTTCCGTCTTCAAGAGAGCGAGTTGCACCCCCTTCTGAAAAAACCTACACTCGATCCCTCCGATGTCAACAATTACAGACCAGTATCCCTTCTTTCTTTTCTCTCCAAAACTCTTAACGTGCCGTCCTTGGCCAGCTCTCCCGCTATCTCTCTCTGAATGACCTTCTTGATCCAAATCAGTCAGGTTTCAAGACTAGTCATTCAACTGGGGCACAACACTCTCCTCTGTATCACGGAGGCGCTCCGCACTGCTAAAGCTAACTCTCTCTCCTCTGCTCTCATCCTTCTAGATCTATCGGCTGCCTTCGATACTGTGAACCATCAGATCCTCCTCTCCACCCTCTCCGAGTTGGGCATCTCCGGGGCGCCCACGCTTTATTGCGTCCCTACCTGACAGGTCGCTCCTACCAGGTGGCGTGGCGAGAATCTGTCTCCTCACCCACGGCTCTCACCACTGGTGTCCCCCAGGGCTCTGTTCTTGGCCCTCTCCCTATTCTCGCTATACACCAAGTCACTTGGCTCTGTCATAACCTCACATGGTCTCTCTTATCATTTGCTATGCAGACGACACACAATTAATCTTCTCCTTTCCCCCTTCTGACCAGGTGGCGAATCGCATCTCTGCATGTCTGGCAGACATATCAGTGTGGATGACGGATCACCACCTCAAGCTGAACCTCGGCAAGACGGAGCTGCTCTTCCTCCCGGGGAAGGACTGCCCGTTCCATGATCTCACCATCACGGTTGACAACTCCACTGTGTCCTCCTCCCAGAGCGCCAAGAACCTTGGTGTGATCCTGGACAACACCCTGTCGTTCTCAACTAACATCAAGGCGGTGGCCCGTTCCTGTAGGTTCATGCTCTACAACATCCATGAAACGACCCTGCCTCACACAGGAAGCGGCGCAGGTCTAATCCAGGCACTTGTCATCTCCCGTCTGGATTACTTGCAACTCGCTGTTGGCTGGGCTCCCCTGCCTGTGCCATTAAACCCCCTTCAACTC
Organism: Oncorhynchus gorbuscha; assembly: GCF_021184085.1. Lineage (NCBI taxonomy): Eukaryota > Metazoa > Chordata > Actinopteri > Salmoniformes > Salmonidae > Oncorhynchus > Oncorhynchus gorbuscha. The sequence continues at coordinate 9,886 of NW_025752083.1, read as the reverse complement.
ATCAGAACGCATTGGCCCGTCTGGTGTTCAACCTTCCCAAGTTCTCTCCGTCACCCCGCTCCTCCGTTCTCTCCACTGGCTTCCAGTTGAAGCTCGCATCCGCTACAAGACCATGGTGCTTGCCTACGGAGCTGTGAGGGGAACGGCACCTCAGTACCTCCAGGCTCTGATCAGGCCCTACACCCAAACAAGGGCACTGCGTTCATCCACCTCTGGCCTGCTGCGCCTCCCCTACCACTGAGGAGGTACGGCTCCCCGCTCAGCCCAGTCAAAACTGTTCGCCCTGGCCCCCAATGGTGGAACAAACTCCCTCACGCCAGGACAGCGGGTCAATCACCACCTTCCGGAGACACCTGAAACCCCACCTCTTTAAGGAATACCTAGGATAGGTTAAGTAATCCCTCTCACCCCACCCCCTAAGTTTTAGATGCACTATTGTTAAGTGACTGTCCCACTGGATGTCATAAAGGTGAATGCACCAATTTGTAAGTCGCTCTGGATAAGAGCGTCTGCTAAATGACTTAAATGTAAATGTAATGTAAATGTAAATGTAAATGTCTTCCTATCATTGCTATGCAGGCGACACACAGTGTCTCTCCTTTCCCCTTCTGACAGGTGGCAAATCGCATCTCTGCATGTCTGGCAGACATATCAGTGTGGATGACAGATCACCACCTCAAGCTGAATCTCGGCAAGACGGAGCTGCTCTTCCTCCCGGGGAAGGACTGCCCGTTCCATGATCTCGCCATCACGGTTGACAACTCCATTGTGTCCTCCTCCCAGAGCGCCAAGAACCTTGGCGTGATCCTGGACACACCCTGTCGTTCTCAACCAACATCAAGGCGGTGGCCCGTTCCTGTAGGTTCATGCTCTCTACAACATCCGCAGAGTACGACCCTGCCTCACACAGGAAGCGGCGCAGGTCCTAATCCAGGCACTTGTCATCTCCCGTCTGGATTACTGCAACTCGCTGTTGGCTGGGCTCCCTGCCTGTGCCATTAAACCCCTTCAACTCATCCAGAACGCCGCAGCCCGTCTGGTGTTCAACCTTCCCAAGTTCTCTCACGTCACCCCGCTCCTCCGTTCTCTCCACTGGCTTCCAGTTGAAGCTCACATCCGCTACAAGACCATGGTGCTTGCCTACGGAGCTGTGAGGGGAACGGCACCTCAGTACCTCCAGGCTCTGATCAGGCCCTACACCCAAACAAGGGCACTGCGTTCATCCACCTCCTGGCCTGCTCGCCTCCCTACCACTGAGGAAGTACAGCTCCCGCTCAGCCCAGTCAAAACTGTTCGCTGCTCTGGCCCCCCAATGGTGGAACAAACTCCCTCACGACGCCAGGACAGCGGAGTCAATCACCACCTTCCGGAGACACCTGAAACCCCACCTCTTTAAGGAATACCTAGGATAGGATAAGTAATCCCTCTCACCCTCCCCCCCTTAAGATTTAGATGCACTATTGTAAAGTGACTGTTCCACTGGATGTCATAAGGTGAATGCACCAATTTGTAAGTCGCTCTGGATAAGAGCGTCTGCTAAATGACTTAAATGTAAATGTAAATGTAGGAAGGACTTCTGTTCTCAGTACAACAACACATACTCCAGGTGTGAAGGGAGAAAAGAGAGGGAGGAAGGACTTCTGTTCTCAGTACAACAACACATACTCCAGGTGTGAATGGAGAAAAGAGAGGGAGGAAGGACTTCTGTTCTCAGTAGAACAACACATACTCCAGGTGTGAAGGGAGAAAAGAGAGGGAGAAAGGAAGGTGTAGTGGGCTGGGGGGGCCTTGTCTATCTAGGCCAGAGGAAAATTCTCATTCACTTTATCTAATCTAACCAATGCCTTATATCAGGGTCATATTATATTATTGTAACCTAGATTCATTAATAACAGTTATTGAGTAATTTATGTCATTTATCTACAGATGTAGGATCTTAATTTGCGCCAATTTGCGAAAGCAGGAAAATAATCCTGCAACAACAGGAAATGGGATTTATTACGTGAATTATAATTGTGAAAAATGTGGGGTTCAATACATTTTTCGTAAATGAAAACTTCAGAAGCCTTTTTTTAATCCTCAACTACAATACAAGTTTTAAATGTCTTGCATAGCAGGAAAGTTCTCCTGCAACAGGGTGATCAAATGAAGATTCTAGATTTGTAGCAACTCTTACTGATTGCTGGTCATAAGACAGTCTGAACATGGTGAGAAAGACTAAAGTTACATTTGACAGAAATATAATGAGTGACCAAGTAACGGCAAATATGAGCCTTTTTATGACTGCATTTGTATTGCTTTATCATGTGTGTACAGGAGTGTATGCAGTGTGTGAACATTAACAAAGAACCTTAAAGTCGGCAGGTAGCCTAGTGGTTGGAGTGTTGGGCCAGTAACCGGAAGGTTGCTAGATCGAATCCCTGAGCTGACAAGGTAAAAATCTGTCGTTCTGTCCATGAACAAGGCAGTTCACCCACTGTTCCCAGGCTGTCATTGTAAATAAAAATGTGTTCCTAACTGACTTGTCTAGTGTCCAGGGGGTGTCCTCGGATGGGGCCACAGTGTCTCCTGACCCCTCCTGTCTCAGCCTCCAGTATTTATGCTGCAGTAGTTTATGTGTCGGGGGGCTAGGGTCAGTTTGTTTATCTGGAGTACTTCTCCTGTCCTATTCGGTGTCCTGTGTAAATCTAAGTGTGCGTTCTCTAATTCTCTCCTTCTCTCTTTCTTTCTCTCTCTCGGAGGACCTGAGCCCTAGAACCATGCCCCAGGACTACCTGACATGATGACTCCTTGCTGTCCCCAGTCCACCTGGCCATGCTGCTGCTCCAGTTTCAACTGGCCTGGGCCCTAGGACCATGTCCCAGGACTACCTGACATGAGGACTCCTTGCTGTCCCCAGTCCACCTGGCCATGCTCCTGCTCCAGTTTCAACTGTTCTGCCTTACTATTATTCAACCATGCTGGTCATTTATGAACATTTGAACATCTTGGCCACGTTCTGTTATAATCTCCACCTGGCACAGCCAGAAGAGGACTGGCCACCCCACATATGCTCTCTCTAATTCTCTCTTTCTTTCTCTCTCTCGGAGGACCTGAGCCCTAGGACCGTGCCCCAGGACTACCTGACATGATGGCTCCTTGCTGTCCCCAGTCCATCTGACTGTGCTGCTGCTCCAGTTTCAACTGTTCTGCCTTATTATTATTTGACCATGCTGGTCATTTATGAACATTTGAACATCTTGGTCATGTTCTGTTATAATCTCTACCCGGCACAGCCAGAAGAGGACTGGCCACCCCACATAGCCCGGTTCCTCTCTAGGTTTCTTCCTAGGTTTTGGCCTTTCTAGGGAGTTTTTCCTAGCCACCGTGCTTTTACACCTGCATTGTTTGCTGTTTGGGGTTTTAGGCTGGGTTTCTGTACAGCACTTTGAGATATCAGCTGATGTACGAAGGGCTATATAAATAAATTTGATTTGATTTGATTTGATTAGTTAAATAAATAAACAGTTTCAATCTAGAGTGCTGTTGATACAGGAGAAAAACTGACAGAAGACTAGAAGACTACATCCTAGTGTTACATGCAAAGGTGTGTGATGTTCTGTGTTTGGGATGGTACTCTGAAAATATAGTTTACCAAGCTACCAATCACTTCACACTGAAGCTACACATAAGAAAAATATATTTTACTTAACTAAAGTTACTTTGAAAACATAGTTCACTGCATCCAAATCTGAAATGTCATTGAATATAAATTGCAGAAACAGATTACTCTGGAGACAGATGTTAACAGAATGTGTCATTTAGCATATTAAACACAAATAGTGAGAATTAGGCACATAGTATTTAATGTGATGATTAGGTAGATTTGATGCCAAAAAAATAAAGTACATTCATGCCTACTTCAGCCATATGTTCTATTATATATTGCAAAAAGTAGTGTGTAGTTGCAGTAGATAGCTACACTGCTACATGGAGAAAAAAATATGAACTACTGAAAACACACCCAAGATTAGAATTTAGTTCAACTACCACAAAGCTACTGCAAAATGTAGTTAAATTACTAGTTGAACTACAGTTCACTACTCCCAACACCAGGCAGTTTAATTAATAACATTATAGTTGAACTACAGTTCACTACTCCCCAACACCAGGCAGTTTAATTAATAACATTATAGTTGAACTACAGTTCACTACTCCCCAACACCAGGCAGTTTAATTAATAACATTATAGTTGAACTACAGTTCACTACTCCCCAACACCAGGCAGTTTAATTAATAACATTATAGTTGAACTACAGTTCACTACTCCCCAACACCAGGCAGTTTAATTAATAACATTATAGTTGAACTACAGTTCACTACTCCCCAACACCAGGCAGTTTAATTAATAACATTATAGTTGAACTACAGTTCACTACTCCCCAACACCAGGCAGTTTAATTAATAACATTATAGTTGAACTACAGTTTACTACTCCCCAACTGTCATGTTTGTCATTTATTATCATGTCTTGTCCCTGTGCTCCCCATGCTATTCGTTTCCCTCTGCTGGTCTTATTTGGTTCTTTCCCTCCTTCTATCCCTCTCTCTCCCCCTCCCTCTCTCACTCTCTCGCTCTCTCTTCTCTCTATCGTTCCGTTCCTGCTCCCAGCTGTTCCTATTCCCCTAATCATCATTTAGTCTTCCCACACCTGTTCCCGATCCTTTCCCCTGATTAGAGTCCCTATTTATTCCTTTGTGATCCGTTCCTGTCCCGTCGGTTCCTTGTATTGTATTCACCATGCTGTGATTGCGTTTCGCCCTGTCCTGTCGTGTTTTTGCCGTGATTGTGTATCACCCTGTCCTGTCGTGTTTTTGCCTTCATCAGATGCTGCGTGTGAGCAGGTGTCTCAGTCGACTACGGCCTGCGCCTACCCGAAGCGACCTGCAGTCTGTGGCCGCTTCTCCAGTTGTTTCCCTCTACAAGTCTAGAGGATTTCTGTTATTCCGTTTTGGACTTTAATAAACTCTGTTTCTGTTAAGTCGCTTTTGGGTCCTCTTTCACCTGCATGACAGAAGGAACCGACCAAGGAATGGACCCAGCGACTTCAGACGCTCGTTACACTGCCGTCGAGATCCAAGGAGCCATGCTCGGCAGACACGAGCAGGAATTGTCCGCTGCTCGCCATGCCGTGGAGAACCTGGCCGCTCAGGTTTCCGACCTCTCTGGACAGTTCCAGAGTCTACGTCTCGTGCCACCTGTTACTTCCTGGCCTGCCGAGCCTCCAGAACCTAGGGTTAATAACCCACCTTGCTACTCCGGGCAGCCCACTGAGTGCCGCTCCTTTCTCACGCAGTGTGAGATTGTGTTCTCTCTCCAACCCCACACATACTCTAGAGAGAGAGCTCGGGTTGCTTACGTCATTTCACTCCTTACTGGCCGGGCTCGAGAATGGGGCACAGCTATCTGGGAGGCAAGGGCTGATTGCTCTAACAAATTCCAGAACTTTAAAGAGGAGATGATTCGGGTTTTTGACCGTTCAGTTTTTGGTGGGGAGGCTTCTAGGGCCCTGGCTTCCTTATGCCAAGGTGAACGGTCCATAACGGATTATTCCATTGAGTTTCGCACCTTGCTGCCTCTAGTGAGTGGAACGAGCCGGCGCTGCTCGCTCGTTTTCTGGAGGGACTCCACGCAGTGGTTAAGGATGAGATTCTCTCCCGGGAGGTTCCTTCAGATGTGGACTCTTTGATTGCTCTCGCCATCCGCATAGAACGACGGGTAGATCTTCGTCACCGGGCTCGTGGAAGAGAGCTCGCATCAACGGTGTTTCCCTGCTCCGCATCGCAACCATCTCCCTCCTCTGGCTTTGAGACTGAGCCCATGCAGCTGGGAGGGATTCGCATCTCGAATAAGGAGAGGGAACGGAGGATCACCAACCGCCTGTGCCTCTATTGCGGAGTTGCTGGACATTTTGTTAATTCATGTCCAGTAAAAGCCAGAGCTCATCTGTAAGCGGAGGGCTACAGGTGAGCGCAACTACTCAAGTCTCTCCATCAAGGTCCTGTACTACTTTGTCGGTCCACCTACGCTGGACCGGTTCGGGTGCTACATGTAGTGCCTTGATAGACTCTGGGGCTGAGGGTTGTTTCATGGACGAAGCATGGGTTCGGAAACATGACATTCCTTTCAGAGAGTTAGATAAGCCTACGCCCATGTTCGCCTTAGATGGTAGTCATCTTCCCAGTATCAGATTTGAGACACTACCTTTAACCCTCACAGTATCTGGTAACCACAGTGAGACTATTTCTTTTTTGATTTTCCGTTCACCGTTTACACCTGTTGTTTTGGGTCATCCCTGGCTAGTATGTCATAATCCTTCTATTAATTGGTCTAGTAATTCTATCCTATCCTGGAACGTTTCTTGTCATGTGAAGTGTTTAATGTCTGCCATCCCTCCCGTTTCTTCTGTCCCTACTTCTCAGGAGGAACCTGGCGATTTGACAGGAGTGCCGGAGGAATATCATGATCTGCGCACGGTCTTCAGTCGGTCCCGAGCCAACTCCCTTCCTCCTCACCGGTCGTATGATTGTAGTATTGATCTCCTTCCGGGGACCACTCCTCCTCGAGGTAGACTATACTCTCTGTCGGCTCCCGAACGTAAGGCTCTCGAGGATTATTTGTCTGTGTCTCTTGACGCCGGTACCATAGTGCCTTCTTCTTCTCCGGCCGGGGCGGGGTTCTTTTGTTAAGAAGAAGGACGGTACTCTGCGCCCCTGCGTGGATTATCGAGGGCTGAATGACATAACGGTTAAGAATCGTTATCCGCTTCCCCTTATGTCATCAGCCTTCGAGATTCTGCAGGGAGCCAGGTGCTTTACTAAGTTGGACCTTCGTAACGCTTACCATCTCGTGCGCATCAGAGAGGGGGACGAGTGGAAAACGGCGTTTAACACTCCGTTAGGGCATTTTGAGTACCGGGTTCTGCCGTTCGGTCTCGCCAATGCGCCAGCTGTTTTTCAGGCATTAGTTAATGATGTTCTGAGAGACATGCTGAACATTTTTGTTTTTGTCTATCTTGACGATATCCTGATTTTTTCTCCGTCACTCGAGATTCATGTTCAGCACGTTCGACGTGTTCTACAGCGCCTTTTAGAGAATTGTCTCTACGTAAAGGCTGAGAAGTGCTCTTTTCATGTCTCCTCCGTTACTTTTCTCGGTTCCGTTATTTCCGCTGAAGGCATTCAGATGGATTCCGCTAAGGTCCAAGCTGTCAGTGATTGGCCCGTTCCAAGGTCACGTGTCGAGTTGCAGCGCTTTTTAGGTTTCGCTAATTTCTATCGGCGTTTCATTCGTAATTTCGGTCAAGTTGCTGCCCTCTCACAGCTCTTACTTCTGTCAAGACGTGTTTTAAGTGGTCCGGTTCCGCCCAGGGAGCTTTTGATCTTCTTAAAGAACGTTTTACGTCCGCTCCTATCCTCGTTACTCCTGACGTCACTAGACAATTCATTGTCGAGGTTGACGCTTCAGAGGTAGGCGTGGGAGCCATTCTATCCCAGCGCTTCCAGTCTGACGATAAGGTTCATCCTTGCGCTTATTTTTCTCATCGCCTGTCGCCATCTGAGCGCAACTATGATGTGGGTAACCGTGAACTGCTCGCCATCCGCTTAGCCCTAGGCGAATGGCGACAGTGGTTGGAGGGGCGACCGTTCCTTTTGTCGTTTGGACAGACCATAAGAACCTTGAGTACATCCGTTCTGCCAAACGACTTAATGCCCGTCAAGCTCGTTGGGCGTTGTTTTTCGCTCGTTTCGAGTTTGTGATTTCTTACCGTCCGGGTAGCAAGAACACCAAGCCTGATGCCTTATCCCGTCTGTTTAGTTCTTCTGTGGCTTCTACTGATCCCGAGGGGATTCTTCCTTATGGGCGTGTTGTCGGGTTAACAGTCTGGGGAATTGAAAGACAGGTTAAGCAAGCACTCACGCACACTGCGTCGCTGCGCGCTTGTCCTAGTAACCTCCTTTTCGTTCCTGTTTCCACTCGTCTGGCTGTTCTTCAGTGGGCTCACTCTGCCAAGTTAGCTGGTCATCCCGGTGTTCGAGGCACTCTTGCGTCTATTCGCCAGCGCTTTTGGTGGCCGACTCAGGAGCGTGACACGCGCCGTTTCGTGGCTGCTTGTTCGGACTGCGCGCAGACTAAGTCGGGTAACTCTCCTCCTGCCGGTCGTCTCAGACCGCTCCCCATTCCTTCTCGACCATGGTCTCACATTGCCTTAGACTTCATTACCGGTCTGCCTTTGTCTGCGGGGAAGACTGTGATTCTGACGGTTGTCGATAGGTTCTCTAAGGTGGCACATTTCATTCCCCTCGCTAAACTTCCTTCCGCTAAGGAGACGGCACAAATCATTATTGAGAATGTATTCAGAATTCATGGCCTCCCGTTAGACGCCGTTTCAGACAGAGGCCCGCAATTCACGTCACAGTTTTGGAGGGAGTTCTGTCGTTTGATTGGTGCGTCCGTCAGTCTCTCTTCCGGGTTTCATCCCCAGTCTAACGGTCAAGCAGAGAGGGCCAATCAGACGATTGGTCGCATACTACGCAGCCTTTCTTTCAGAAACCCTGCGTCTTGGGCAGAACAGCTCCCCTGGGCAGAATACGCTCACAATTCGCTTCCTTCGTCTGCTACCGGGTTATCTCCGTTTCAGAGTAGTCTGGGTTACCAGCCTCCACTGTTCTCATCCCAGCTTGCCGAGTCCAGCGTTCCCTCCGCTCAAGCGTTTGTCCAACGTTGTGAGCGCACCTGGAGGAGGGTGAGGTCTGCACTTTGCCGTTACAGGGCACAGACGGTGAGAGCCGCCAATAAACGCAGGATTAAGAGTCCAAGGTATTGTTGCGGCCAGAGAGTGTGGCTTTCCACTCGCAACCTTCCTCTTACGACAGCTTCTGTAAGTTGACTCCTGCGGTTCATTGGTCCGTTCCGTGTCTCCCAGGTCGTCAATCCTAGTCGCTGTGCGACCTGCTTCTTCCGCGACATCTTCGTCGCGTCCATCCTGTCTTCCATGTCTCCTGTGTTAAGCCCTTTCTTCGCACCCCGTTCGTCTTCCCCCCCTCCCGTCCTTGTCGAGAGCGCACCTATTTACAAGGTACATAAGATCATGGACATGCGTTCTCGGGGACGGGGTCACCAATACCTAGTGGATTGGGAGGGTTACGGTCCTGAGGAGAGGAGTTGGGTTCCGTCTCGGGACGTGCTGGACCGTTCACTCATCGATGATTTCCTCCGTTGCCGCCAGGATTCCTCCTCGAGTGCGCCAGGAGGCGCTCGGTGAGTGGGGGGTACTGTCATGTTTGTCATTTATTATCATGTCTTGTCCCTGTGCTCCCCATGCTATTCGTTTCCCTCTGCTGGTCTTATTTGGTTCTTTCCCTCCTTCTATCCCTCTCTCTCCCCCTCCCTCTCTCACTCTCTCGCTCTCTCTTCTCTCTATCGTTCCGTTCCTGCTCCCAGCTGTTCCTATTCCCCTAATCATCATTTAGTCTTCCCACACCTGTTCCCGATCCTTTCCCCTGATTAGAGTCCCTATTTATTCCTTTGTGATCCGTTCCTGTCCCGTCGGTTCCTTGTATTGTATTCACCATGCTGTGATTGCGTTTCGCCCTGTCCTGTCGTGTTTTTGCCGTGATTGTGTATCACCCTGTCCTGTCGTGTTTTGTGCCTTCATCAGATGCTGCGTGTGAGCAGGTGTCTCAGTCGACTACGGCCTGCGCCTACCCGAGCGACCTGCAGTCTGTGGCCGCTTCTCCAGTTGTTTCCCCTCTACAAGTCTAGAGGATTTCTGTTATTCCGTTTGGACTTTAATAAACTCTGTTTCTGTTAAGTCGCTTTTGGGTCCTCTTTCACCTGCATGACA
>NW_025752082.1:0-13512 GCF_021184085.1 Oncorhynchus gorbuscha | reverse complement strand
AAGCAAGCAGTCAACCCACCACACACTCTGAAGCAAGCAGTCAACCCATCACACACTCTGAAGCAAGCAGTCAACCCACCACACACTCTGAAGCAACCAGTCAACCCATCACACACTCTGGAGCAAGCAGTCAACCCACCACACACTCTGGAGCAAAGCAGTCAACCCCACACACTCTGGAGCAAGCAGTCAACCCACCACTCCCTCTGAAGCAAGCAGTCAACCCACCACACACTCTGAGCAAAGCAGTCAACCCACCACACACTCTGGAGCAAGCAGTCAACCCACCACACTCTGAAGCAAGCAGTAAACTCACTACACACTCTGGAGCAAGCAGTCAACCCACCACACACTCTGGAGCAAGCAGTCAACCCACCACACTCTGAAGCAAGCAGTCAACCCACCACACACTCTGGAGCAAGCAGTCAACCCACCACAGACTCTGGAGCAAGCAGTCAACCCACCACACACTCTGGAAGCAAGCAGTCAACCCACCACACACTCTGAAGCAAGCAGTCAATCCACCACACACTCTGAAGCAAGCAGTCAACCCACCACACACTCTGGAGCAAGCAGTCAACCCACCACTCACTCTGAAGCAAGCAGTCAACCCAGCACACACCCTGAAGCAAGCAGTCAACTCACCACACACTCTGGAGCAAGCAGTCAACCCACCACACACTGAAGCATGCAGTCAATCCACCACACACTCTGAATCAAGCAGTCAACCCACCACACACTCTGAAGCAAGCAGTCAACCCACCACACACTCTGAAGCAGGCAGCCCACCACCACTCTGAAGCAAGCAGTCACCCACCACTCTGAAGCAAGCAGTCAACCCACCAACAAGCAGTCAACCCACCACACTCTGGAGCAAGCAGTCAACCCACCACACACTCTGGAACAAGCAGTCAACCCACCACACACTCTGGAGCAAGCAGTCAACCCACCACACATTAAACTCTAGCGGTTTAATTTATACGCTTTTAAATACACATTCCCCAACTCTCTCTCTCTCCTTTTTCTGTCACGCACGCACACGCACAACTACGGCAGCCACCCCTGATCCCTCGTATTGCCCTGTGTAGTGTCTAATAGGTCCCTCAGAGATCTATCTCCCTTGTCGTTAGGCATGACTCATTTCCCCTCTCCTTTTCCCTTCCCCAACTACCACCAGTAGTTTTTAATAATTAAAATCACTTAGCCAATTAGCTTTTGGAATATTTGGCATATTTACTTAAGTAGAGTCTCTGCTTTGTGTTGCTTCTCTGAAGATCTCAGCTGTCCAACACAACTCTTTCTCACTTTGCTAGGAAGAAACAAGCTTAATTTCAAATTGCACCCTATTCCCTATTTAGTCCACTACTTTTGACCACAGGCAAAAGGGAGGCATCCACAATCACGTTCTACCAAGTGCCATTTCAGGATTTCCCTTGGCCAGGCCGTTGTGCACTTGCTGCCTTGTCATCATTACCCAGGGATAAAAATGAGCATGGTAGGTAGAGAAGGATATCACCCCAACAGAATTATCTCCTGCTGCATATTACTGTTAGCAAAACAAAATGGTACCACGAGTAAACAATGTGAGTGAATGGATTGTTTACATTGTAATATTCTTCTTCTATGGCATTAGCCTTCTGAGCTAAAGCCAGGTGACCAAGGTAACAGAGCCAAAGTCTGACCCATCGGGCGCGTGTTCATTAGGCAACATACGGAAGAAATGGACTGAAAACAGGGAGGGACGACATGGACATTGCTCATTTCGTATTCGATTGCAAGACATTTTAAAACGTTTTCCATGGCCTGCCCTACGGAATACGATCCAGGAGTCACTCACTCTGAGTCCCCATCCACTGAGAGACATGACACAGGAGTCACGACCTGTTACCAATGAGGCTAATGCAATGCTAATGATTCTTTGGGATGGGGAGAAGGAATGAACACTCCCCTCTTCCTGGACAGCTACTAATAACGTAAGTTTTACTCCGCCCAATGCACCTTGGGCGTGCAGGCTTTTGTTCCAACCCTGCTATAAGACCCATGCTGCTCGTCAGGATCAAATCAGGTGTGTTAGAAGAGTATAACAGATCCAAAGGAAAAGCCCAGCTCTACAGGAGGAGGGATGGGTATCCTCGCTGTAGCTCCAAGGCAACGGGAGAGCGAGGAGGGGATTCACCTGTTCCTAAAACCTTTGAGAAGGAGATTGCAGTAAGTGTTGTTTTGTTACCTACCCTGCTGATCTTTAGTGCACTTCACAGGCTATGAAGCCTCTGATCAGAAACTGTGAACCTTGAATGGCTTTTTTGACAGTGGAGCTAGCTACTTTGGGCGTGCGCACACACACATGCCGGATGCACATGCGCACACACACCCACTTACCGTCAAACTCAGCAGGGCCTACTCCCACTATGATGATAGACATGGGCAGAGCGGCAGCCTGTGAGAAAGGGGATAACACACAAAGGTGATGTGTGAGGTATATGTGCCCCCCCCCACACACACACACGATAAGCACTCACATTGACCACAGCCTCCTTGGTCTGCACCATGTCTGAGATGACTCCGTCTGTGATCATCAACAGCACAAAGTACTGGGATCCGTCAGTTACATCCTCAGCACACCTGCATAGAGCAACACACCACAGGATGAAACCTCAGCTTCTGGGTCTACTGTATGTGAGAAGGTGTATGATGTCTGTGTGTGTGTGTGTGCGTATGTGTATGATGTGTGTGTGTGTGTGTGTGTGTGTGTGTGTGTGTGTGTGTGTGTGTGTGTGTGTGTGTGTGTGTGTGTGTGTGTGTGTGTGTGTGTGTGTGTGTGTGTGTGTGTGTGTGTGTGTGTGTGTGTGTGTGTGTGTGTGTGTGTGTGTGTGTGTGTGTGTGTGTGTGTGTGTGTTGTCAGCTCCATTGTCAGACATTATGTTGTCTAGACCTACACGTTCTTACATCACAATTAGACGTTCATCCACGTTTCTCAAAAGTCAGATTTCAAAGTTGTTCCAAACGTCCAACTTCAAAGAGTTTAAGTTTAGGCATAAACTTCACATTTTTAAGGTTGGTTTTAAGTTTAGGCATAAACTTCACATTTTTAAGGTTGGTTTTAAGTTTAGGCATAAACTTCACATTTTTAAGGTTGGTTTTAAGTTTAGGCATTAACTCTGAATGGTTAAGGTAAGGGCATTAACTCTGAATGGTTAAGGTAAGGGCATTAACTCTGAATGGTTAAGGTAAGGGCATTAACTCTGAATGGTTAAGGTAAGGGCATTAACTCTGAATGGTTAAGGTAAGGGCATTAACTCTGAATGGTTAAGGTAAGGGCATTAACTCTGAATGGTTAAGGTAAGGGCATTAACTCTGAATGGTTAAGGTAAGGGCATTAACTCTGAATGGTTAAGGTAAGGGCATTAACTCTGAATGGTTAAGGTAAGGGCATTAACTCTGAATGGTTAAGGTAAGGGCATTAACTCTGAATGGTTAAGGTAAGGGCATTAACTCTGAATGGTTAAGGTAAGGGCATTAACTCTGAATGGTTAAGGTAAGGGCATTAACTCTGAATGGTTAAGGTAAGGGCATTAACTCTGAATGGTTAAGGTAAGGGCATTAACTCTGAATGGTTAAGGTAAGGGCATTAACTCTGAATGGTTAAGGTAAGGGCATTAACTCTGAATGGTTAAGGTAAGGGCATTAACTCTGAATGGTTAAGGTAAGGGCATTAACTCTGAATGGTTAAGGTAAGGGCATTAACTCTGAATGGTTAAGGTAAGGGCATTAACTCTGAATGGTTAAGGTAAGGGCATTAACTCTGAATGGTTAAGGTAAGGGCATTAACTCTGAATGGTTAAGGTAAGGGCATTAACTCTGAATGGTTAAGGTAAGGGCATTAACTCTGAATGGTTAAGGTAAGGGCATTAACTCTGAATGGTTAAGGTAAGGGCATTAACTCTGAATGGTTAAGGTAAGGGCATTAACTCTGAATGGTTAAGGTAAGGGCATTAACTCTGAATGGTTAAGGTAAGGGCATTAACTCTGAATGGTTAAGGTAAGGGCATTAACTCTGAATGGTTAAGGTAAGGGCATTAACTCTGAATGGTTAAGGTAAGGGCATTAACTCTGAATGGTTAAGGTAAGTGCATTAACTCTGAATGGTTAAGGTAAGGGCATTAACTCTGAATGGTTAAGGTAAGGGCATTAACTCTGAATGGTTAAGGTAAGGGCATTAACTCTGAATGGTTAAGGTAAGGGCATTAACTCTGAATGGTTAAGGTAAGGGCATTAACTCTGAATGGTTAAGGTAAGGGCATTAACTCTGAATGGTTAAGGTAAGGGCATTAACTCTGAATGGTTAAGGTAAGGGCATTAACTCTGAATGGTTAAGGTAAGGGCATTAACTCTGAATGGTTAAGGTAAGGGCATTAACTCTGAATGGTTAAGGTAAGGGCATTAACTCTGAATGGTTAAGGTAAGGGCATTAACTCTGAATGGTTAAGGTAAGGGCATTAACTCTGAATGGTTAAGGTAAGGGCATTAACTCTGAATGGTTAAGGTAAGGGCATTAACTCTGAATGGTTAAGGTAAGGGTTAAGGTTTGGGATAGGCATAAAATAACCATTTTCAAAAACAACTTTCTAAGTGACAGAAATGTTGTGTTGTCTAGACTGTTGATATAAAAGTGTTGTGTTTTGTCGAGAATTTTCACATACTGTAAAACTAAAAAATCTCAAGTAGCTGTCTGTCCCTTTTAATAGCTGGGAGTCAGCACAGATTTCAGCAAATACATTTATATTTCAAATAAACAGCAGGTCTACATAAATTGTTGAAGAGGAGTCAGTGAACATCATAAAGAAGATAAAGAAGAGCAACATTATTATATGAGACAGCAGTCTGGTTTGACATGGTCAAACATTGAATACTGAAGTCTATGTGCTGTGATATCGATGCAACTACAAGAATACAATGCGCAATAGAGTATCACAGTATGATTCATAATACCCATAAAACCTGTCAAACAGGGAAATGGTTCCAATTGTTTTTGCACCATTCATTTTTCCCATAGGGGACTTTAGAAACACTTAAAATAAGGGCTGTGTTTCATGTAAGCTACCCTGGCATGACTTTTGATAACCGTGTTAATATCTCTAGGACAAGGTGAATTTTATCAATATATTTGCCTGTATCTACCCCCTAAAATGAAATGCTAATTAGCTGCTAATGTGGCTATCATAAAGAACTACAAATGCCCTGATGATCTGGATGAGATAAGAAGGTAAGAATCACCGGATTAACTAATGTTAGCTTAATGTAGTAATGAATAAATTGGCTACAATTCTTTACATTTACAATTGTGTTAACTGTCTTGTGCAAGTTTAAAATTGACACCATACCTGTTAGCAAAGGTGTCAGCTAGAAATTATTTTGCAGGGATTTGTAGTTTTGCATATCAACTTTGATAGTAGGTAGCATTTTTTACTTAGAGTAAATAGAGACGAATATATAGACAAAAGTCGCCTTGTCCGGGCCTCCCAAGTGGCGCTACAACCTCTTGGCTCATCTCGCTCTAGCGACTCCTTGTGGTGGGCCGGGCGCCTGCTAGCTGAACCCGGCCATCAGTTAAACAGTGTTTCCTTCGACACATTGGTGCGGCTGGCTTCCGGGTTAAGTGAGCGGGTGTTAAGAAGTGCGGTTTGACGGGTTATGTTCTGGAGGACCCATGACACAACATTCGCCTCTACCGAGCACGTTGGTGAGTTGCAGCGATGAGACAAGATAATAATCACGAAATTGGGGAGAAAAAGGGGGTAAAAATTACAAAAAAATAAATAAATAATAAGGCACCTTGTCCGAGAGAGTTGCATGGTTATAAAAACCTCACTCGAGGGTTGGCCTACACAAAACACAGCCTTTCATTTCAAGTGTTTCTAAAATCCCCTATGGAAAAAATAATTGATAGAAAAACTATTGGAACCATTACCTTGTTTGATCGCTAGATGTTATGGCTATTATTATACCTCCACCATGGAGCTCTATGAGTGGGAGAATGGTGCTGAAGCGCAAAATCAGCGGGTGCATGATCGCAAGCCTACCGTAGTATTTACAAGTCTGATCTGTGATGGATTTGTTATTATGTTTATACTGGTCACAATAAACAGTGTGGTTGTCTTTTCAACAATTGATTAAGCAAAAGCTTTGTGCATTAAGGAAACAGACGAGTGGCTCAAATAGAAGGCTGACTCTAATAAGCACGGGTTATGTTCAGTGTGAATGAAGCAAATAAAGTCCCGGGATATTAATTGATGTTTTACAGTTGAAGTGTTGCGTTGTCCAGACCGTTGTTATAGAAGTGTTGCATTGTCCAGACTGTTGTTATAGAAGTGTTGCGTTGTCCAGACTGTTGTTATAAAAGTGTTGCATTGTCCAGACTGTTGTTATAGAAGTGTTGCATTGTCCAGACTGTTGTTATAGAAGTGTTGCATTGTCCAGACTGTTGTTATAGAAGTGTTGCATTGTCCAGACTGTTGTTATAGAAGTGTTGTGTTGTCCAGACTGTTGTTATAGAAGTGTTGCATTGTCCAGACTGTTGTTATAGAAGTGTTGCATTGTCCAGACTGTTGTTATAGAAGTGTTGTGTTGTCCAGACTGTTGTTATAGAAGTGTTGCATTGTCCAGACTGTTGTTATAGAAGTGTTGCATTGTCCAGACTGTTGTTATAGAAGTGTTGCATTGTCCAGACTGTTGTTATAGAAGTGTTGTGTTGTCCAGACTGTTGTTATAGAAGTGTTGTGTTGTCCAGACTGTTGTTATAGAAGTGTTGTGTTGTCCAGACTGTTGTTATAGAAGTGTTGCGTTGTCCAGACTGTTGTTATAGAAGTGTTGCATTGTCCAGACTGTTGTTATAGAAGTGTTGCATTGTCCAGACATTGTTATAGAAGTGTTGCATTGTCCAGACTGTTGTTATAGAAGTGTTGTGTTGTCCAGACTGTTGTTATAGAAGCGTTGCGTTGTCCAGACATTGTTATAGAAGGGTTGCATTGTCCAGACTGTTGTTATAGAAGCGTTGCGTTGTCCAGACTGTTGTTATAGAAGCGTTGCGTTGTCCAGACTGTTGTTATAGAAGAGTTGTGTTGTCCAGACTGTTGTTATAGAAGCGTTGCGTTGTCCAGACTGTTGTTATAGAAGTGTTGCGTTGTCCAGACTGTTGTTATAGAAGTGTTGCATTGTCCAGACTGTTGTTATAGAAGCGTTGCGTTGTCCAGACTGTTGTTATAGAAGCGTTGCGTTGTCCAGACTGTTGTTATGGAAGTGTTGCGTTGTCCAGACTGTTGTTATAGAAGTGTTGCATTGTCCAGACTGTTGTTATAGAAGAGTTGCGTTGTCCAGACTGTTCACATAAACATGTCAGTCTTTGTTGAGTGTTTTTGTGTAGGTGTTTGTCAGACAGGTAAGTAATGGTAAGAGTCAGTGGGGCGGACAAAGACCCACTGGCTGCCTGTCTGATTGGACGAAGACCCCCTGGCTCACTGTCTGATTGGCTCACTCTCACCATCTGGCCGGAGGGGCATAGGAAAAGAGTGCAGAGTAAATGGAGTTGAATACTATCACATCCTCTCTACCTCTTTGTGTCTACTTCTCTCACACTAATGTGTGAAAATCTCTCTCCCTCTCCAGTAACCAGTGGATAGGAGAGGTGGGTGGTGTTGGAGAACCAAAATAATTCCCTGCAGTGCTTGTTTTCAACTTCACTTGAGGTGGAATGTGGTAGTAATAACTATAGTCTCTGCTGCTGTGCTGGAATGTGGTAATGATTACTATAATGTGGTAGTGATTACTATAATGTGATAGTGATAACTATAAGGTGGTAGTGATTACTATAATGTGGTAGCTATTACTATAGTGTGGTAGTTATTACTATAAGGTGGTAGTGATTACTATAATGTGGTAGCGTTTACTATAGTGTGGTAGTGATTACTATAATGTGGTAGCTATTACTATAGTGTGGTAGTTATTACTATAGTGTGGTAGTGATTACTATAATGTGGTAGCTATTACTATAGTGTGGTAGTTATTACTATAAGGTGGTAGTGATTACTATAATGTGGTAGCGTTTACTATAGTGTGGTAGTGATTACTATAATGTGGTAGCTATTACTATAGTGTGGTAGTTATTACTATAGTGTGGTAGTGATTACTATAATGTGGTAGCTATTACTATAGTGTGGTAGTTATTACTATAAGGTGGTAGTGATTACTATAATGTGGTAGCGTTTACTATAGTGTGGTAGTGATTACTATAATGTGGTAGCTATTACTATAGTGTGGTAGTTATTACTATAAGGTGGTAGTGATTACTATAATGTGGTAGCGTTTACTATAGTGTGGTAGTGATTACTATAATGTGGTAGCTATTACTATAGTGTGGTAGTTATTACTATAGTGTGGTAGTGATTACTATAGTTTGGTAGTTATACTATAATGTGGTAGCTATTACTATAATGTGGTAGTTATTAAGTGTGGTAGTTATTACTATAGTGTGGTAGTTATTACTATAGTGTGGTAGTTATTACTATAGTGTGGTAGTGATTACTATAGTGTGGTAGTTATTACTATAGTGTGGTAGTGATTACTATAGTGTGGTAGTTATACTATAATGTGGTAGCTATTACTATAATGTGGTAGTTATTACTATAGTGTGGTAGTTATTACTATAGTGTGGTAGTGATTACTATAGTGTGGTAGTGATTACTATAGTGTGGTAGTGATTACTATAGTGTGGTAGTGATTACTATAGTGTGGTAGTGATTACTATAGTGTGGTAGTGATTACTATAGTGTGGTAGTTATTACTATAGTGTGGTAGTTATACTATAATGTGGTAGCTATTACTATAGTGTGGTAGTTATTACTAATCTGTGGTAGTTATTACTAATCTGTGGTAGTTATTACTAATCTGTGGTAGTTATTACTAATCTGTGGTAGTTATTACTAATCTGTGGTAGTTATTACTAATATGTGGATGTTATTACTAATCTGTGGTAGTTATTACTAATCTGTGGTAGATATTACTAATCTGTGGTAGTTATTACTATAATGTGGTAGCTAATACTATAGTGTGGTAGTTATTACTAATCTGTGGTAGTTATTACTAATCTGTGGATGTTATTACTAATCTGTGGTAGTTATTACTAATCTGTGGTAGTTATTACTAATCTGTGGTAGTTATTACTAATCTGTGGTAGTTATTACTAATCTGTGGTAGTGATTACTATAGTGTGGTAGTGATTACTATAGTGTGGTAGTTATACTATAATGTGATAGTTATTACTATAGTGTGGTAGTTATTACTATAGTGTGGTAGTTATTACTATAATGTGGTAGTTATACTATAATGTGGTAGTTATTACTATAATGTGGTAGTTATTACTATAATGTGGTAGTTATACTATAATGTGGTAGGTATACTATAATGTGGTAGGTATACTATAATGTGGTAGTTATTACTATAATGTGGTAGTTGTTACTATAGTGTGGTAGTTTATACTATAATGTGGTAGTTATTACTATAGTGTGGTAGTTATTACTATAGTGTGGTAGTTATACTATAATGTGGTAGTTATTACTATAATGTGGTAGTTATTACTATAGTGTGGTAGTTTATACTATAATGTGGTAGTTATTACTATAGTGTGGTAGTTATTACTATAGTGTGGTAGTTATACTATAATGTGGTAGGTATTACTATAGTGTGGTAGTTATTACTATAGTGTGGTAGTTATTACTAATCTGTGGTAGTTATTAGTAATCTGTTGCAGTTATTACTATACTGTGGTGGTTATTACTATAATGTGTTAGCTATTACTATAATGTGGTAGTTATTACTATAGTGTGGTAGTTATTACTATAGTGTGGTAGTTATTACTATAGTGTGGTAGTTATTACTATAGTGTGGTAGTTATTACTATAGTGTGGTAGTTATTACTATAGTGTGGTAGTTATTACTATAGTGTGGTAGTTATTACTATAGTGTGGTAGTGATTACTATAGTGTGTTAGTTATTACTATAGTGTGGTAGTGATTACTATAGTGTGGTAGTTATACTATAATGTGGTAGCTATTACTATAATGTGGTAGTTATTACTATAGTGTGGTAGTTATTACTATAGTGTGGTAGTTATTACTATAGTGTGGTAGTGATTACTATAGTGTGGTAGTGATTACTATAGTGTGGTAGTGATTACTATAGTGTGGTAGTGATTACTATAGTGTGGTAGTGATTACTATAGTGTGGTAGTTATTACTATAGTGTGGTAGTTATTACTATAGTGTGGTAGTTATTACTAATCTGTGGTAGTTATTACTAATCTGTGGTAGTTATTACTAATCTGTGGTAGTTATTACTAATATGTGGTAGTTATTACTAATATGTGGATGTTATTACTAATCTGTGGTAGTTATTACTAATCTGTGGTAGTTATTACTAATCTGTGGTAGTTATTACTAATCTGTGGTAGTTATTACTATAGTGTGGTAGCTATTACTATAGTGTGGTAGTTATTACTAATCTGTGGTAGTTATTACTAATATGTGGTAGTTATTACTAATCTGTGGTAGTTATTACTAATCTGTGGTAGTTATTACTAATCTGTGGTAGTTATTACTAATCTGTGGTAGTTATTACTAATCTGTGGTAGTTATTACTATAATGTGGTAGTTTATACTATAATGTGGTAGTGATTACTATAGTGTGGTAGTGATTACTATAGTGTGGTAGTTATACTATAATGTGGTAGTTATTACTATAGTGTGGTAGTTTATACTATAATGTGGTAGTTATTACTATAGTGTAGTCGTTATTACTATAGTGTGGTAGTTATTACTATAATGTGGTAGTTATACTATAATGTGGTAGTTATTACTATAATGTGGTAGTTATTACTATAATGTGGTAGTTATTACTATAATGTGGTATTATACTATAAATGTGGTAGGTATACTATAATGTGGTAGTTATTACTATAATGTGGTATTGTATACTTATAGTTAGTAGTTTATACTATAATGTGGTAATTATTACTATAGTGTGGTAAAGATTATTACTATAGTGTGGTAGTTATACTATAATGTGGTAGGTATTACTATAGTGTGGTAGTTATTACTATAGTGTGGTAGTTATTACTAATCTGTGGTAGTTATTAGTAATCTGTGGCAGTTATTACTATACTGTGGTAGTTATTACTATAGTGTGGTAGTTATTACTAATCTGTGGTAGTTATTAGTAATCTGTGGCAGTTATTACTATAGTGTGGTAGTTATTACTATAATGTGGTAGTTTATAGTATAAGGTGCTAGTTATTACTAACCAGTGGTAGTTATTACTATAATGTGGTAGTTTATAGTACAAGGTGCTAGTTATTACTATAGTGTGGTAGTTAATACTATAATGTTGTATTTATTGCTGTTATGAGGTAGTTATTACTATAGTGTGGTAGTACACCATCTGTGGCAGCCAATACTCACATCTGTAAGTGGCTGTCTATAGTGTGGTAGTTATTACTACAGTGCAGTAGTTATTGACAGTGCAGTAAAGTTATTACCATATGTGTAGTTATTACTAATCTGTGGTAGTTATTACTATAGTGTGGTAGTTATTACTATAATGTGGTAGTTTTTGGTATAAGTTGCTAGTTATTACTATAGTGTGGTAGTTAATACTATAATGTTGTATTTATTGCTGTTATGAGGTAGTTATTACTAATCTGTGGTAGTTATTACTAATCTGTGGTAGTTATTACTATAGTGTGGTAGTTATTACTATAGTGTGGTAGTTATTACTATAGTGTGGTAGTTATTACTATAGTGTGGTAGTTATTGCTATAATGTGGTAGTTATTACTAACCAGTGGTAGTTATGACTCATCTGTGGTAGTTATTACTATAATGTGGTAGTTATTACTATAATGTGGTAGTTATTACTATAATGTGGTAGTTATTACTAATTTGCGTTAGTTATTACTATAATGTGGTATTTATTGCTGTTATGTGTTAGTTATTACTATGTGGTAGTTATTACTATAATGTGGTAGTTATTACTATAGTGTGGTAGTTATTACTATAGTGTGGTAGTTAATGCTGTTATGTGGTAGTTATTACTATACTGTGGTAGTTATTACTAATCTGTGGTAGTTATTACTATACTGTGCTAGTTATTACTATACTGTGGTAGTTATTACTATACTGTGGTAGTTATTACTATACTCTGGTAGTTATTACTAATCTGTGGTAGTTATTACTATAGTGTGGTAGTTATTACTATAGTGTGGTAGTTATTACTATAATGTGGTAGTTATTACTATACTGTGGTAGATATTACCAGCCTGTGATAGTTATTACTATAGTGTGGTAGTTATTACTAATCTGTGGCAGTTATTACTATACTGTGGTAGTTATTACTATAGTGTGGTAGTTATTACTAATCTGTGGTAGCTATTACTAATCTGTGGTAGTTATTACTATAGTGTGGTAGTTATTACTATAGTGTGGTAGTTATTACTATAGTGTGGTAGTTATTACTATAATGTGGTAGTTATTACTATAATATGGTAGTTATTACTATAATGTGGTAGTTATTACTATAGTGTGCTAGTTATTACTCATATGTGGTAGTTATTACTATAATGTGGTAGTTATTACTATAATGTGGTAGTTTATAGTATAAGGTAGTAGTTATTACTAACCAGTGGTAGTTATTACTATAATGTGGTAGTTTATAGTATAAGGTGCTAGTTATTACTATACTGTGGTAGTTATTACTATAATGTGGTAGTTATTACTATAATGTGGTAGTTATTACTAATCTGTGGTAGTTATTACTAATCTGTGGTAGTTATTACTAATCTGTGGTAGTTATTACTATAGTGTGGTAGTTATTATTATACTGTGGTAGTTATTACTATACTGTGGTAGTTATTACTAATCTGTGGTAGGTATTACTAATCTGTGGTAGTTATTACTATAATGTGGTAGGTATTACTAATCTGTGGTAGTTATTACTAATCTGTGGTAGTTATTACTATAGTGTGGTAGTTATTATACTGTGGTAGTTATTACTATAGTGTGGTAGTTATTATACTGTGGTATTTAATACTATAATGTGGTAGTTATTACTATACTGTGGTAGTTATTACTATACTGTGGTAGTTATTACTAATCTGTGGTAGTTATTACTAATCTGTGGTAGTTATTACTATAATGTGGTAGTTATTACTATAATGTGGTAGTTATTACTATAATGTGGTAGTTATTACTAATTTAAGGTAGTTATTACTATAATGTGGTAGTTATTACTATAGTGTGGTAGTTAATACTATAATGTGGTAGTTATTACTATACTGTGGTAGTTATTACTAATCTGTGGTAGTTATTACTAATCTGTGGTAGGTATTACTATACTGTGGTAGTTATTACTAATCTGTGGTAGTTATTACTAATCTGTGGTAGTTATTACTATAGTGTGGTAGTTATTA
>NW_025752081.1:0-13512 GCF_021184085.1 Oncorhynchus gorbuscha | reverse complement strand
TTTTCTATATATATTTTCTATATATTTTTTTCTATATATTTTCTATATATATTTTCTATATATATTTTCTATATATTTTTTTCTATATATTTTTTTCTATATATATTTTCTATATATATTTTCTATATATATTTTCTATATATATTTTCTATATATTTTTTTCTATATATTTTCTATATATATTTTCTATATATTTTTTTCTATATATTTTTTTCTATATATTATTTTCTATATATATTTTCTATATATATTTTCTATATATATTTTCTATATATATTTTCTATATATATTTTCTATATATTTTTTTCTATATATTTTTCTGCCGTTTCATTATTTTCCTTCGATTCACAAGAGGCTGAATGTATCCCACACGAGATCCGAGTCAGCGAAACAGCGCCCCTCTGTCTCTCTACGTGTTGGCCATCTATCTGATGCTGTCTGGTCAGAAGGAGGATGACATTGTTGCCGCCCGTACTGTTGAAGGCAAAGGGAAGACAGTGGAGGTCGGTGCCGTTCAAAGATGAGGGAGGTTATTTATTTATGAGCATGGCCTTATTTCTATTACAGCATACTGGATGATACATATTCCCCCAGTTCAATGTAACAGTGACAGGTTTAGGTTACTGTCATTCATATTCACCCAGTTCAATGTAACAGTGACAGGTTTAGGTTACTGTCATTCATATTCACCCAGTTCAATGTAACAGTGACAGGTTTAGGTTACTGTCATTCATATTCACCCAGTTCAATGTAACAGGTTTAGGTTACTGTCATTCATATTCACCCAGTTCAATGTAACAGTGATGGGTTTATGTTACTACATGATACTAGAATGTTCCCTATACCCATCATGAGGTTGCTACAACCTGGCCTATGAATTCAAGTTTACAACATAGGCACACAGGTTGAGAGATAAATTTGAGGTGACAGACCTTGACATTCAATATCGCCTTGCACACGCTTGCCTGCATCTAGCTGATCTAGGGTGTAGTCATTAGTCCAACAGTTGGAAACGAGAGTTTCTATTGGACAAATTCAGGTATGTTTATCCCTGTTTTGTTCTGTTTGCTTCCGTTTTATGAAACGTTTTTCAACAGAATCGGCCGAATGAATACACCCCTGATCACAGTTAACTTTCATAGCAGCCACGTTGTATTCCTTCTCACATTTCTCCTCCTCTCACCTCTTCCCTTCGCATGTGGAGTTCAATGCACAACACATCAGCTGTATGTGACCAGGTGAAACAAACCTTTCCAAGCCAAACTAAACCTCTACAAACAGCCTACATCGTTGTCACCATATTAGCTGAAGTAACGTCATAGTCAACATAGCTAATAGAACTCGTTGGTAAACCAGCTACAATCATTCAGTAACGTTACAGTGTACAGTCAGTAAGCAGTTACACCAGTGGGCCCCGGTGCCAATACATTTGTAAAATCAAAAGCCTTACCTTGACTTGAAAGAGTTCCAGTGTTGTGTTGAATAGTCATAGCCAGCTAGCTAACATAGCATCCCTCTGTTATATCCAGCTAGCTAACATAGCTTCCCTCTGTTATAGCCAGCTAGCTAACATAGCATCCCTCTGTTATAGCCAGCTAGCTAACATAGCATCCCTCTGTTATAGCCAGCTAGCTAACATAGCATCCCTCTGTTATAGCCAGCTAGCTAACATAGCATCCCTCTGTTATAGCTAATGATATCCCAAAATGACTGGGCACTGGCAAGAGCAAGGTGAGGACCACCTTGTGGAGACGGACGCCGAGCTCACGGTGCTGCTGACCACTGAGGAGACGAGCAGCAGACCCCGAGTTGTGTAGCGTCTGATTCGCTCTGTTGTCTGAGGACTTGTTCAATGTGTTTAGTTCCAGTAATTCCGTGTAATAGTCGGCTTCTGGCCAATAGTTAAAAAACGTAAAAAATTAAATATAAATGATAAATAAAATATAATATTATAATATAATTATAATATATAATATAATATATAATATATAATAATATAAATTATTTTTTATTACCTCAACATAGCTTTTGGCCGTAAAAAAAATATATATATATATAAATAAAATATAATATTATAATATAATTATAATATATAATATAATATATAATAATATAAATTATTTTTTATTACCTCAACATAGCTTTTGGCCGTAAAAAAAATAAAAATAAATTATAAATAAAATATAATATTATAATATAATTATAATATATAATATAATATATAATAATATAAATTATTTTTTATTACCTCAACATAGCTTTTGGCCGTAAAAAAAATATATATATAAATAAAATATAATATTATAATATAATTATAATATATAATATAATATATAATAATATAAATTATTTTTTATTACCTCTACATTGAAGGACATGATGTTTATTACCTCTATGTTTGGTGTAATACATTTATTCACAAAGGCGCATTCATTAAGCCGGTCTGTGTTCTGTGTCAGACTCCAACTGCTGATTCATGTCTGGACGTATAGATACTGTAAATATACCGAAGGAAGGTTTGTTAATTGCTCACGTGAATATACAGTTGAAGTAGGAAGTTTACATACACCTTAGCCAAATACATTTAAACTCAGTTTTTCACTATTCCTGATATTTAATCCTAGTAAAAAATCCCTGTCTTAGATCAGTTAGGATCACCACTTTATTTTAAGAATGGGAAATGTCAGAATAATAGTAGAGATAATGATTTATTTCCGCTTTTATTTCTTTCATCACATTCCCAGTGGGTCTGAGGATTACATACACTCAATTAGTATTTGGTAACATTGCCTTTAAATTGTTTAACTTGGGTCAAACGTGTCGGGTAGACTTCCACAAGCTTCCCACAATCAGTTGGGTGAATTTTGGTCCATTCCTCCTGACAGAGCTGGTGTAACTGAGTCAGGTTTGTAGGCCTCCTTGCTCACACACGCGTTTTAAGTTCTGCCACAAATGTTCTATAAGATTGAGGTCAGGGCTTTGTGATGGCCACTACAATACCTTGACTTTGTTGTCATAAGCCATTTTTACCACAACTTTGGAAGTATGCATGGGGTCATTGTCCATCTGGAAAGACGTGCTGATAGCTTTAACTTCCTGATTGATGTCTTGAGATGTTGCTTCAATAGATCCACTATGTTCAATAGATCCACATATTTTCCTGCCTCATGGAGCCATCTCTTTTGTGAAGTGAACCTGTCCCTCCTGCAGCAAAACACCCCCACAACATGATGCTGCCACACCCGTGCTTCATGGTTGGGATGGTGTTCTGGGCTTGCAAGTCTCCCCCTTTTTCCTCCAAACATAACGATGGTCATTATGGCCAAACAGTTCTATTTTTGTTTCATCAGACCAGAGGACATTTCTCAAAAAAATACGTTCATTGTCCCCATGTGCAGTTGCAAACCGTAGTCTGGCTTTTTTATGGCGGGTTTGGAGCAGTGGCTTCTTCCTTGCTGAGCAGCCTTTCAGATTATGTCGATAGAGGACTCAGTTTACGTATATATGTGGATATAGATACTTTTGTACCTTTTTCCTCTTTTCCTCCAGCATCTTCTCAAGGTCGTTTGCTGTTGTTCTGGGATTGATTTGCACTTTTCGCATCTCCTTCCTGAGTGGTACGACCGGCTGCATGGTCCCATGGTGTTGATACTTGCGTACTATTGTTTGTACAGATGAACGTGGTACCTTCAGACATTTGGAAATTGCTCCCAAGGATGAACCAGACTTGTGGAGGTCTACAATTTTCTTTCTGAGGACTTGGCTGATTTCTTTTGTTTTTCCCATGATTTTAAGCAAAGAGGCATTGAGTTTCCTCCAGCTTCTTCGTAAGGTCCTTTGCTGTTGTTCTGGGATCGATTTGCACTTTTCACACTAAAGTACACCAAAGTACGTTCATCTCTAGGAGACAGAACGCATCTCCTTCCTGAGTGGTTTGATGGCTGCGTGTTCCATGGTGTTTATACTTGCGTACTATTGTTTGGAAATTGTTCCCAAGGACGAACCAGACTTGTGGAGGTCTACAATCTTTTTCTGAGGTCTTGGCTGATTTATTTAGATTTTCCCATGATGTCAAGCAAATAGGCACTGAGTTTGAAGGTAGGCATTGAAATACATCCACAGGTACACCTCCAATTGACTCAAATGATGCCAATTAGCCTATCAGAAGCTTCTAAAGCCATAACATAATTTTCTGGAATTTTCCAAGCTGTTTAAAGGCACAGTCAACTTAGTGTATGTAAACTTCTGACCTACTGGAATTGTGATACAGTTAATTATATGTGAAATAATCTTTCTGTAAACAATTGTTGGAAAAATTACTTGTGACATGTACAAACTAGAAGTCCTAACACACTTGCCAAAACTATAGTTTGTTAACAATACATTTGTGGAGTGGTTGAAAAACAATTTTTAAATGACTCCAACCTAAGTGTATGTAAACTTCAGACATCAACTGTATACAGTTTAAAGGAAGAAAATTAATTAAATATGCTGTCTGGTGCAGTCAGACAATATTCATGTCTTGGCGGCTATCAGAGACTCACTTGGACTCTTCTTTTGAAGAAGCTGAGATCTCTATACATGGATACAATATGTTCAGGAGGGACAGAAATAGATCTGGAGGGAGTTGCAGTTTACATCCAGGATCATACTCCAGCTAAACAACGTCAGGACTTAATGTTGACTGGATTAGAGACACTGTGGGTACAGCTGCTATAGGCTCTATGGGTACAGCTGCTATAGTCTCTATGGGTACAGCTGCTACAGTCTCTATGGGTACAGCTGCTATAGTCTCTATGGGTACAGCTGCTATAGGCTCTATGGGTACAGCTGCTATAGTCTCTATGGGTACAGCTGCTATAGTCTCTATGGGTACAGCTGCTATAGTCTCTATGGGTACAGCTGCTATAGGCTCTATGGGTACAGCTGCTATAGTCTCTATGGGTACAGCTGCTATAGGCTCTATGGGTACAGCTGCTATAGTCTCTATGGGTACAGCTGCTATAGTCTCTATGGGTACAGCTGCTATAGTCTCTATGGGTACAGCTGCTATAGTCTCTATATGCTATAGTCTCTATGGGTACAGCTGCTATAGTCTCTATGGGTACAGCTGCTATAGGCTCTATGGGTACAGCTGCTATAGTCTCTGTGGGTACAGCTGCTATAGTCTCTATGGGTACAGCTGCTATAGTCTCTGTGAGTACAGCTGCTATAGTCTCTATGGGTACAGCTGCTATAGTCTCTATGGGTACAGCTGCTATAGGCTCTATGGGTACAGCTGCTATGGTCTCTATGGGTACAGCTGCTATAGTCTCTGTGGGTACAGCTGCTATAGTCTCTATGGGTACAGCTGCTATAGTCTCTGTGGGTACAGCTGCTATAGTCTCTATGGGTACAGCTGCTATAGTCTCTATGGGTACAGCTGCTATAGTCTCTGTGGGTACAGCTGCTATAGTCTCTATGGGTACAGCTGCTATAGTCTCTGTGGGTACAGCTGCTATAGTCTCTATATGCTATAGTCTCTATAGGTACAGCTGCTATAGGCTCTATGGGTACAGCTGCTATAGTCTCTATGGGTACAGCTGCTATAGGCTGTATGGGTACAGCTGCTATAGTCTCTATGGGTACATCTGCTATAGTCTCTATGGGTACAGCTGCTATAGTCTCTATGGGTACAGCTGCTATAGTCTCTATGGTACAGCTGCTATAGTCTATGGTACAGCTGCTATAGGCTCTATGGGTACAGCTGCTATAGTCTCTATGGGTACAGCTGCTATAGTCTCTATGGGTACAGCTGCTATAGTCTCTATGGTACAGCTGCTATAGTCTCTATGGTACAGCTGCTATAGTCTCTATGGGTACAGCTGCTATAGTCTCTATGGTACAGCTGCTATAGTCTCTATGGGTACAGCTGCTATAGTCTCTATGGGTACAGCTGTATCTATCACGTAGGAAACCTATACTAGTTGGTTGCTGCTATAAGCCACCTGGTGCGGATGTGACATATCTTCATGTAATTTGTGAAATGTTGGATATCTGATGAAAGTAGGGAAATATATATTATTTTTTTTTGAACACCAACTGTCCAATGAGGAGAGAAACATATTTCTGTTGCCATGCAACCTGACCCAAGTTATGACATCACCGACCAGAACTTTCACTGATAGGGTCTGGTATTACATCATCAACTTGTATCGATCACATTTTTACCAACGTGGCTGAACGTTGTTCTGAAGATGTATCAGTGGCACGAGGTTACAGTGATCATAACCTGGTTGAACTCACTAGGAACACTACAATACCAAAGGCCCTAGGATAATCTACCACAGGTCCTACAGAGGGTTCAATCAGGACTCGTTCACTAGGAACACTACAATACCAAAGGCCCTAAGGTACCAAAGGTCCTACAGAGGGTTCAATCAGGACTCACTCACTAGGAACACTACAATACCAAAGGCCCTAAGGTACCAAAGGTCCTACAGAGGGTTCAATCAGGACTCACTCACTAGGAACACTACAATACCAGCGGCCCTAAGGTACCAAAGGTCCTACAGAGGGTTCAATCAGGACTCACTCACTACGAACACTACAATACCAGAGGCCCTAAGGTAATCTACCCAAGGTCCTACAGAGGGTTCAATCAGGACTCACTCACTAGGACCACTACAATACCAGAGGCCCTAAGGTAATCTACCCAAGGTCCTACAGAGGGTTCAATCAGGACTCACTCACTACGAACACTACAATACCAGCGGCCCTAAGGTACCAAAGGTCCTACAGAGGGTTCAATCAGGACTCGTTGTGGATGAGATTTAGAATGTGCCAATGGTTAGAAGTGTGTAGTGAGGATGATCCTGAAATGTCGCTAAGTTTGTTCATGAAATGATTAATGAGTATAGCTGATAAACACGCCCCTTTAAGAAATGATTTATGAGTATAACTGATAAACACGCCCCTTTAAGAAGTTATTTATGAGTATAACTGATAAACACGCCCCTTTAAGAAGTTATTTATGAGTATAGCTGAAAACACGCCCCTTTAAGAAATGATTTATGAGTATAACTGATAAACACGCCCCTTTAAGAAGTTATTTATGAGTATAGCTGATAAACACGCCCCTTTAAGAAATGATTTATGAGTATAGCTGATGAACACGGCCCTTTAAGAAGTTATTTATGAGTATAGCTGATAAACACGCCCCTTTAAGAAATGATTTATGAGTATAACTGATAAACACGCCCCTTTAAGAAATGATTTATGAGTATAGCTGATAAACACGCCCCTTTAAGAAGTTATTTATGAGTATAGCTGATAAACACGCCCCTTTAAGAAATGATTTATGAGTATAGCTGATAAACACGCCCCTTTAAGAAATGATTTATGAGTATAGCTGATAAGCCCCTTTAAGAAATGATTTATGAGTATAGCTGATAAACACGCCCCTTTAAGAAATGATTTATGAGTATAGCTGATAAGCCCCTTTAAGAAATGATTTATGAGTATAGCTGATAAACACGCCCCTTTAAGAAGTGATTAATGAGTATAGCTGATAAGCCCCTTTAAGAAGTGATTTATGAGTATAGCTGATAAACCCCTTTAAGAAATGATTTATGAGTATAGCTGATAAACCCCTTTAAGAAGTAATTTATGAGTATAGCTGATAAACCCCTTTAAGAAGAGATTTATGAGTATAGCTGATAAACCCCTTTAAGAAGTGATTTATGAGTATAGCTGATAAGCCCCTTTAAGGAAATGCACTGTGAGGTCAAACGGTGCCCCATGGATTGATGACGAGCTGAGAAATGTCATGATTCAATGTTGAAAGACCAAAACAGTAGCAGATAAATCTGGCACTCTGATGAGCAAAGTTATTGTAAATTAAGAAATCTTGTGACCAAGATTAACAAAAAGAAGAATGGATTGATTCTATCAGTAAATGGGGGGGGTGAACAGTGGAGGAAGTTGAACACTATTATGGGTAGGAATTCAAACATGTCTGCCCTCATTTGTTCAATCAGAGGGTATATTTAATTCCAAAACCACACGACATCGCAAACTACTTTAATTAATATTTTACAGGCAAGTGGACAAGTTGAGGAATGTTATGATTCCAGCTGATGGCTCCATGTCATACACCTAGGGTTGCACATTCTGGGAAACTTTCCTGGGAATATATAGGAATTACGGGAATATATGGGAATTAACAGGAAATGTGTGAATTAACGGGAATATGTGGGAATTAACGGGAATATGTGGTAATTAACGGGAATATGTGGGAATTAACGTGGAATATGTGGTAATTAACGGGAATATGTGGAATTAACGGGAATATGTGGGAATATATGGAATTAACGGGAATATATGGGAATATGTGGGAATTAATGGGAATATATGGGAATTAATGGGAATTAACGGGAATATGTGGAATTAATGGGAATTAACGGGAAATATGTGGTAATTAACGGGAAATAACGGGAATTAAGGGGAATATATGGGAATTAATATTAATACCATTTAAATGTAGATGTTTTTTGCATTTTGATATATTTACCATATTAAATGGAGACAGAAACATAAACCTTTTACCTTATCTTAAGTAGACATCATTACAAATGATTAAATCCTTCCAATAGAAATCAAAAATAAGATTTATAGTTACAAATTGAACTTTAATTAAATGAGTTGACTCTTCACATGGGATGAATTCACTGAACAACAAAAGAAAGGGAATATTGAATGATCCATCGCATCCCAAAAACGTTTTCAACATCTGTAAAATGATAGTTTAGAAAACTAAAGCTTTGGTTGTCTTTCTCTCAGACTTCCATGTCTTCTCCTGGACCTCCTCAATGTCCACCTCTTGAGCATCAGGGACTCTGAGGCCTCATCTTCACTGTCACTTTCCAACCTTGTTGAGGAAGGCTCGTTGTCAGGCACAAAAAGCTAAAATCTGCCCAGATGGCCACCAATTTTTCAACCCTTGTATTGGTCAGCTGTGTGTGTTCCCAAACAAGGACCAGTTGTGCTCTGAGGTGGCTGATGTTGGTTGGATTTGGAGGATGATGGAGGAAACAGGGGAAAGAGCCTCAGATCCACAAAGTCCCTTCCACCAGGTGGCTGATGAGATATGTTGGCACGACTGCCATATTGCATCTCCATCCCAAAGCCCTTGCTTAGAAGTGTACTTCTCCAGACTGCCAAGAACCTTGCCCTCATCCAGGTCAAGGTGGTGAGACATGGTAGTGATGACACCATAGGCCTCGTTGATCTCTGCACCAGACAGGATGCTCTTGCCAACATACTTGGGGTCCAACATGTACGCTGTGGTGTGTATGGGCTTCAGGCAGAAGTCTTCACGCTTTGTGATGTATTTCAGAACTGTAGTTTCTTGTTGCTTGGAGCAACAGTGAAGTGGGCAGGGCAGTACTGATATCTTCTCTTACATCTGCAAGCAGAGTCTGAACATCAGACAGGATTGCATTGTGTCCCTCAATCCGTGCAATGGCTACTGCTATAGTTTTCAGGAGTTTCAGGCTGAGTTTCACTCTCTCCCAAAATATATCATCCAGGAGGATCCTCTTGATGGGGCTGTCCATGTCGGCAGACTGTGATATGGTAATTTCTTGGAGAGACTCCTTCCCCTCCAGGAGACTGTCAAACATGATGACAACACCACCCCAACGGGTGTTGCTGGGCAGCTTTAATGTGGTGATCTTATTCTTCTCACTTTGCTTGGTGAGGTAGATTGCTGCTATAACTTGATGATCCTTCACATACCTAACCATTTCCTTGGTTCTCTTGTAGAGTGTATCCATTGTTTTCAGTGCCATGATGTCCTTGAGGAGCTGGCTCAGACAGTGTAGTAGTGTGGGCTCAATAGCATCTCATTAGTGTGCAAGATCTTGAGAGTCAGCTGTACATGTGATGGAAGAGTGCACTGTGCATGCAGAGGGTTGCAATTCCATTAAATTGGGAATAGTTTCATCAAAATATGCCACAAGACCTAGAATTGTCTTAATGTGTATCCCACAAAAAAGGTTCACTGTTATAAGCTAAGTTTAAAAAAAAATTTTTTTTTAAATAAAATTCCCCAAATTCCCGGACTTATTAACTCCCATGGAAAATTCCAGAAATTTACCTGAAATGTTCTGACTCTTTGCAACCCTACATATACCCGTATTAAAGATTGTATCATGAAGGAGAGGCAATGCATGTTAAACTTTCATCAAGTAGAACGGGAAGAGGTAGAATGGATGCTGTTGCCTCTTTCAGATGACAAATCACCTGGAACAGATAATCTTGATGTCAAATTGGTTAGAGTTACAGCTAACCAAATATCAGCCCCAAATATCTACCCCAAATATCTACCCCAATCGCTCATATATTTAACTTCTTATGGGCAGGTGGGACCGTCTACTCACAGACATCACAAATGGTCCTTTTGTTCGATAATGTCCTTCTATATCCATAAAAACACAATTTAGCTGGCGCGCTTCAGTCAATAATCTACCCAGTTTCCTCCATCAAAAATGCATACAAAATGAATCCCAAACGTTACTAATAAACTTTTCCACAACAAGTCAAACATCGTTTATAGTCAAACCTTGGGTACCCTAAAACGTAAATAAACTTTCAAATTTAAGACGGAGAATCGTTATTGTCTTTACCTGAGAAAATACCAAAGAACGCACTCTCTTCCGCACGCTTGGAAACACTACAGCCAAAATGGGAGCCACCTGAAAAACTCCCATTTCTGGCAAATTTTTCCAAAAACCAGCATGAAACTCTTTTCTAAAGACTGTTGACATCTAGTGGAAGCCCTAGGAACTGCAATCTGGGAGGATTTCTTCTTGGATGGGAAAACTATCTCCCATCCAGGACAGGAAGGCAAAAAGTGTTCTTTAATGGTAGAAGGCATACACTGTGGTGTTCCTCAAGGAAGCTGCCTAGGCCCACTTCTCTACTCTCTTTAACTAAGCAATAAACAAAGCAAGAGTGGTCATGTATGCTGATGACTCTACAAGCAGCATCAGAATGTTAATGAGCTAACAGATGTACTGAGCAGTGAACTAAGATGTCTGACGGGGATTGATATGAAACAAATTGGTGTTGAACGTTTCTAAAACGAAATGTATTGTATTTTGGTTGAAGATATATGCTTGCTGATGATCCCCAATTGAATTTGTGGATGAATAGAACGCATGTAGAGCAAGCCTATGCCTCCTGGTAGTATGAATTTGGGATATATCATCCCACAACTGTCCCAGAGTCAGTTTGGAATAGGCTATTTCTTTCTCGACAAGCTGACCAATAAAATAGGAAAACATTTCTACTTTGGGGGATAGTAGATTGCAGAAATCAAGTGACAACATCACAGAGATGATTGGTGAAATCGAATCTACTCGCGCATATGACTTGAGGCCACGGGAAGATGTTTTGGGTGTGGTGTGTTGTTGGTGTGTTGTTATCTTTTAATATTGCGATCTATCAGGGAGTGCTGCTTATTGTAAGCAGTGACAGAGCTTTATCTTTGTCGCTAACATGACTCCTCACCCTCCAAACAAGTTACTGCAGTTTGAAGCTGCACACCGGTGTCTAATGCAGAATGTATGAGTGTGTTGAGAACCGGTGCATTTTGAAACGCTTTGGGAGGCCTGGAGAGAAAGCATGAGCACCAGCTTCAAGCATAACAACAGACTCTGTATTCAGATCCCTATCATTTATTTGATTATTTATTTGATTATTTATTTTATCATTTATTTTATTATTTATTTGATTATTTATTTGATCATTTATCTTATTATTTATTTGATCATTTATTTTATTATTTATTTTATTATTTATTTTATCATTTATTTTATTATTTATTGTATTATTTATTTATTATTATATTTTATTATTTATTTTATCATTTATTTTATCATTTATTTTATTATGTATTTTATTACTATTTCCATGTTTTTGTTATGTTATAGCCTTATTCTATAATTTATTAAATATTTTCCCCTCATCAATCTACACACACCATAATGACAAGGCGAAAACAGGTTTTTAGAAATGGTTGCAAATGTATTACAAATAAAAAAACAGAAATACCTTATTTACATAAGTATTCAGACTCTTTGCTATGAGACTCGAAATTGAGCTCAGGTGCTTCCTGTTTCCATTGATCATGCTTGAGATGTTTCTACAACTTGATTGGAGTCCACCTGTGGTAAATTCTATTTATTGGACATGATTTGGAAAGACACACACCTGTCTATATAAGGTCCCACAGTTGACAGTGCATGTCAGAGCAAAAACCAAGCCATGAGGTCGAAGGCATTGTTTGTAGAGCTCAGAGACAGGATTGTGTCGAGGCACAGATCTGGGGAAGG
Source organism: Oncorhynchus gorbuscha (assembly GCF_021184085.1). Classification (NCBI taxonomy): domain Eukaryota; kingdom Metazoa; phylum Chordata; class Actinopteri; order Salmoniformes; family Salmonidae; genus Oncorhynchus; species Oncorhynchus gorbuscha. Next base: position 1,135 of record NW_025752081.1, on the reverse strand, counting down.
GTACCAAAACATTTCTGCAGCATTGAAGGTCCCCAAGAACACAGTGGCCTCCATCATTCTTAAATGGAAGAAGTTTGGAACCACCAAGACTCTTCTTAGAGCTGGCCACCCGGCCAAACTGAGCAATCAGGGGAGACAGGCCTTGGTCAGAGAGGTGACCAAGAACCCGATGGTCCCTCTGAGAAAGCTCCAGAGTTCCTCTGTGGAGATAGGAGAACCTTCCAGAAGGACAACCATCTCTACAGCACTCCACCAATCAGGCCTTTATGGTAGAGTGGCCAGACGGAAGCCACTCCTCAAGAAAAGGCAACTAAAGGACTCTCAGACCATGAGAAACAAGATACATCAAGATTATCTGGTCTGATGAAACTCCCCCAAAAACAGGTGTGCCAACTTTGTACCATCATACCCAAGAAGACTCGAGGCTGTAATCGCTGCCGAAGGTGCTTCAACAAAGTACTGCGTAAAGGGTCTGAATACTTATGTAAATGTGATATTTTAGTTTTTAAATGTTTTTATTAATTTATTGTAGTCGGGCTAAAATTCAGATAAATCCAATTTGTAAATCAATCATAGTGATCACGGGGAGGAGGGGTGGGGGGAGGGGTGGGGGGTTATCCAGGGGACTCCGAACACATTGAGAAAACTAAGTGTGAAACACAATGTAGCAGAGCAGCAGACAGAGTAAAGTACTATCTATGGTGGTGAAATGGATCATTTTAGATATTCCCACATACTTTTAAATTTTTTATTTGACCTATTTGACCAGGCAAGTCAGTTAAGAACAAATTCTTATGTTCAATGACGGCCTAGGAACAGTGGGTTAACTGCCTGTTCAGGGGCAGAACGACAGATTTGCACCTTGTCAGGGCTTGAATTTGCAACCTTCCGGTTACTAGTCCAATGCTCTAACCACTAGGCTACCCTACCGCCCCTACACTCTAACCACTAGGCTACCCTGCCGCCCCTACACTCTAACCACTAGGCTACCCTACCCCCTCTACACTCTAACCACTAGGCTACCATACCACCTCTACACTCTAACCACTAGGCTACCATACCACCTCTACACTCTAACCACTAGGCTACCCTGCCGCCCCTACACTCTAACCACGAGGCTACCCTGCCACCTCTA
>NW_025752080.1:0-13525 GCF_021184085.1 Oncorhynchus gorbuscha | reverse complement strand
TTCTCCTCTCTTCTCCTCTCCTCTTCTCCTCTCTTCTCTTCTGCTTCTCTTCTCCTCTCTTCTCTTCTCCTCTCTTCTCTTCTCCTCTCCTCTCTTCTCCTCTCTTCTCTTCTCCTCTCCTCTCTTCTCTTCTCCTCTCCTCTCTTCTCTTCTCCTCTCTTCTCCTCTCTTCTCTTCTCCTCTCTCTCTTCTCTTCTGTTCTCTTCTCCTCTCTTCTCTTCTCCTCTCTTCTCCTCTCTTCTCTTCTCCCTCTCTTCTCTTCTGTTCTCTTCTCCTCTCTTCTCTTCTCCTCTCTCTCCTCTCTTCTCTTCTGTTCTCTTCTCCTCTCTTCTCTTCTCCTCCCCTCTCCTCTCCTCTCTTCTCTTCTCCTCTCTTCTCATCTCCTCTCTTCTGTTCTGTTCTCTTCTCCTCTCTTCTCCTCTCTTCTCCTCTCTTCTCCTCTCTTCTCCTCTCTTCTCCTCTCTTCTCCTCTCCTCTCTTCTCTTCTGTTCTCTTCTCCTCTCTTCTCTTCTCTTCTCCTCTCTTCTCCTCTCTTCTCCTCTCTTCTCCTCTCCTCTCTTCTCTTCTGTTCTCTTCTCCTCTCTTCTCTTCTCCTCTCCTCTCTTCTCTTCTGTTCTCTTCTCCTCTCTTCTCTTCTCCTCTCTTCTCCTCTCTTCTGTTCTGTTCTCTTCTCCTCTCTTCTCCTCTCTTCTCTTCTCCTCCCCTCTCTTCTCCTCTCTTCTCTTCTCCTCTCCTCTCTTCTCTTCTGTTCTCCTCTCTTCTCTTCTCCTCTCTTCTCCTCTCTTCTCTTCTCCTCTCCTCTCTTCTCTTCTGTTCTCTTCTCCTCTCTTCTCTTCTCCTCTCTTCTCCTCTCTTCTCTTCTCCTCTCTTCTCTTCTGTTCTCTTCTCCTCTCTTCTCTTCTCCTCTCCTCTCCTCTCTTCTCTTCTGTTCTCTTCTCCTCTCTTCTCTTCTCCTCCCCTCTCCTCTCCTCTCTTCTCTTCTCCTCTCTTCTCATCTCCTCTCTTCTGTTCTGTTCTCTTCTCCTCTCTTCTCCTCTCTTCTCCTCTCTTCTCCTCTCCTCTCTTCTGTTCTCTTCTCCTCTCTTCTCTTCTGTTCTGTTCTCTTCTCCTCTCTTCTCTTCTCTTCTCTTCTCTTCTCCTCTCCTCTCTTCTGTTCTCTTCTCCTCTCCTCTTCTCTTCTCTTCTCTTCACCTCTCTTCTCCTCTCTTCTCTTCTCCTCTCTTCTCTTCTCTTCTCCTCTCTTCTGTTCTCTTCTCCTCTCCTCTTCTCTTCTCTTCACCTCTCTTCTCCTCTCTTCTCTTCTCCTCTCCTCTCTTCTCTTCTGTTCTCTTCTCCTCTCTTCTCTTCTCCTCCCCTCTCCTCTCTTCTCTTCTGTTCTCTTCTCCTCTCTTCTCTTCTCCTCCCCTCTCTTCTCCTCTCTTCTCTTCTCCTCTCCTCTCTTCTCTTCTGTTCTCTTCTCCTCTCTTCTCTTCTCTTCTCCTCTCTTCTCTTCTCCTCTCTTCTCCTCTCTTCTGTTCTGTTCTCTTCTCCTCTCTTCTCCTCTCTTCTCCTCTCTTCTCTTCTCCTCCCCTCTCCTCTCCTCTCTTCTCTTCTGTTCTCTTCTCCTCTCTTCTCTTCTCCTCTCTTCTCCTCTCTTCTCTTCTGTTCTGTTCTCTTCTCCTCTCTTCTCCTCTCTTCTCCTCTCTTCTCCTCTCTTCTCTTCTGTTCTGTTCTCTTCTCCTCTCTTCTCTTCTCCTCTCTTCTCTTCTCCTCTCCTCTCTTCTGTTCTCTTCTCCTCTCCTCTTCTCTTCTCTTCTCTTCACCTCTCTTCTCCTCTCTTCTCTTCTCCTCTCTTCTCTTCTCTTCTCCTCTCTTCTCTTCTCTTCTCCTCTCCTCTTCTCTTCTCTTCACCTCTCTTCTCCTCTCTTCTCTTCTCCTCTCCTCTCTTCTCTTCTGTTCTCTTCTCCTCTCTTCTCTTCTCCTCTCCTCTCCTCTCTTCTCTTCTGTTCTCTTCTCCTCTCTTCTCTTCTCCTCCCCTCTCTTCTCCTCTCTTCTCTTCTCCTCTCCTCTCTTCTCTTCTGTTCTCTTCTCCTCTCTTCTCTTCTCTTCTCCTCTCTTCTCTTCTCCTCTCTTCTCCTCTCTTCTGTTCTGTTCTCTTCTCCTCTCTTCTCCTCTCTTCTCCTCTCTTCTCTTCTCCTCCCCTCTCCTCTCCTCTCTTCTCTTCTGTTCTCTTCTCCTCTCTTCTCTTCTCCTCTCTTCTCCTCTCTTCTCTTCTGTTCTGTTCTCTTCTCCTCTCTTCTCCTCTCTTCTCCTCTCTTCTCCTCTCCTCTCTTCTGTTCTCTTCTCCTCTCCTCTTCTCTTCTCTTCTCTTCACCTCTCTTCTCCTCTCTTCTCTTCTCCTCTCTTCTCTTCTCTTCTCCTCTCTTCTGTTCTCTTCTCCTCTTCTCTTCTCTTCTCCTCTCTTCTCTTCTCCTCTCTTCTCTTCTCCTCCCCTCTCTTCTCCTCTCTTCTCTTCTCCTCTCCTCTCTTCTCTTCTGTTCTATTCTCCTCTCTTCTCCTCTCTTCTCCTCTCTTCTCTTCTCTTCTGTTCTCTTCTCCTCTCTTCTCCTCTCTTCTCCTCTCTTCTCTTCTCCTCTCTTCTCCTCTCTTCTCTTCTGTTCTCTTCTCCTCTCTTCTCTTCTCTTCTCCTCTCTTCTCCTCTCTTCTCTTCTCCTCTCTTCTCTTCTGTTCTCTTCTCCTCTCTTCTCTTCTCTTCTCCTCTCTTCTCTTCTCTTCTCTTCTCTTCTCTTCTGTTCTGTTCTCTTCTCCTCTCTTCTCCTCTCTTCTCCTCTCTTCTCTTCTCCTCCCCTCTCCTCTCCTCTCTTCTCTTCTGTTCTCTTCTCCTCTCTTCTCTTCTCCTCCCCTCTCTTCTCCTCTCTTCTCTTCTCCTCTCCTCTCTTCTCTTCTGTTCTCTTCTCCTCTCTTCTCTTCTCCTCTCTTCTCCTCTCTTCTCTTCTGTTCTGTTCTCTTCTCCTCTCTTCTCCTCTCTTCTCCTCTCTTCTCCTCTCCCTCTCTTCTGTTCTCTTCTCCTCTCCTCTTCTCTTCTCTTCTCTTCTCCTCTCTTCTCTCTCTCTTCTCTTCTCCTTCTCTTCTCTTCTCTCTTCTCTTCTCTTCTCTTCTCTTCTCTCTTCTCTTCTCTTCTCTTCTCTTCTCTTCTCTTCTCTTCTCCTCTCTTCTTTCTCTTCTCGTCTCTCGTTCTCTTCTCTTCTTCTCTTCTCTTCTCTTCTCTTCTCTTCTCCTCTCTTCTCTTCTCCTCTCTCTCTTCTCCTCTCTTCTCCTCTCCTCTCTTCTCTTCTGTTCTCTTCTCCTCTCTTCTCTTCTCTTCTCCTCTCTCTCTCCTCTCTTCTCTTCTGTTCTCTTCTCCTCTCTTCTCTTCTCTTCTCTCTCTTCTCTCTCTCTCTCTCTTCTCTCTCTCTGCTTCTCTCTCTCTTCTCTTCTGTTCTCTTCTCCTCTCTTCTCTTCTCTTCTCTCTCTCTTTCTCCTCTCTCTCTTCTCTTCTCTCTCTCTTCTGTTCTGTTCTCTTCTCCTCTCCTCTCTCTCTTCTCTTCTCTCTCTCTCTTCTCCTCTCCTCCTCTCCTCTCCTCTCTTCTCTTCTCCTCTCTTCTCTTCTCCTCCCCTCTCTTCTCCTCTCTTCTCTTCTCCTCTCCTCTCTTCTCTTCTGTTCTCTTCTCCTCTCTTCTCTTCTCCTCTCTTCTCCTCTCTTCTCTTCTGTTCTGTTCTCTTCTCCTCTCTTCTCCTCTCTTCTCCTCTCTTCTCCTCTCCTCTCTTCTGTTCTCTTCTCCTCTCCTCTTCTCTTCTCTTCTCTTCACCTCTCTTCTCCTCTCTTCTCTTCTCCTCCTCTTCTGTTCTCCTCTTCTCTTCTCTTCTCTTCTCTTCTCTTCTCTTCTCCTCTCTTCTCTTCTCTTTCTCCTCTCCTCTCTTCTCCTCTCTTCTCTTCTCTTCTCCTCTCTTCTCTTCTGTTCTCTTCTCCTCTCTTCTCTCTCTCCTCTCTTCTCCTCTCTTCTCTTCTGTTCTGTTCTCTTCTCTCTCTCTTCTCCTCTCTTCTCCTCTCTTCTCTTCTTCTCTTCTCCTCTCCTCTCTTCTGTCTCTCTTCTCCTCTCTTCTCTTCTCCTCTCCTCTCTTATTAGTAAATATATATTTTTAATAAATATGTTTATATTTTAATAAATATATTATATATATGTTATATTTTATAATTTAATAAATATGTTCTTGACAGTTTTATTAAATATGTTTAAATATTTTAATGTTTATATTTTTATATTTAATAATAAATATGTTTTTATATGTTATAAATATGTTTTAATATTTATATAAATAATATATTTTATATTTTAATATATATTTATATATGTTTATGTTTTATGTTTAAATAATAATATAATGTTTTAATATTTATGTTATGTTTAATATGTTTCATAAATATGTTATGTTTTAGTAAATATGTTTTATGTTTTAATAAATATTTAATAAATAATATGGTTTATTTTAATAAATAATAAATATTTATTTTAATATATATTTTATGTTTGGATTTTATGTTTAATAATATGTTATATAAATAAATATATTATTGGTAAATATGTTATGCAATAAATTTACTCTCTTCTGCTCTCTTCTCTTCTCCTCTCTTCTCTCTCTTCTCCTTCTCTTCTCTCTCTTCTCCTCTCTTCTCTTCTCTTCTCTTCTCTTCTCTTCTCCTCTCTTCTGCTCTCCTCTCCTCTCTTCTCCTCTCTTCTCTTCTGTTCTCTTCTCCTCTCTTCTCCTCTCCTCTCTTCTCCTCTCTTCTCTTCTCCTCTCCTCTCTTCTCTTCTCTTCTCTTCTCCTCTCTTCTCCTCTCTTCTCTTCTCCTCTCTTCTCTTCTGTTCTCTTCTCCTCTCTTCTCTTCTCTTCTCTTCTCCTCTCTTCTGTTCTCTTCTCTTCTCCTCTCTTCTCTTCTCTTCCCCTCTCTTCTCCTCTCTTCTCTTCTCCTCTCTTCTCTTCTGTTCTCTTCTCTTCTCTTCTCCTCCCCTCTCTTCTCCTCTCTTCTCTTCTCCTCTCTTCTCTTCTCCTCTCTTCTGTTCTCTTCTCCTCTCTTCTCTTCTCTTCCCCTCTCTTCTCCTCTCTTCTCTTCTCCTCTCTTCTGTTCTCTTCTCTTCTCCTCTCTTCTCTTCTCTTCCCCTCTCTTCTCCTCTCTTCTCTTCTCCTCTCTTCTCTTCTGTTCTCTTCTCTTCTCCTCCCCTCTCTTCTCCTCTCTTCTCTTCTCCTCTCTTCTCTTCTGTTCTCTTCTCCTCTCTTCTCTTCTCCTCCCCTCTCTTCTCCTCTCTTCTCTTCTGTTCTCTTCTCCTCTCTTCTCTTCTCCTCTCTTCTCTTCTGTTCTCTTCTCTTCTCTTCTCCTCCCCTCTCTTCTCCTCTCTTCTCTTCTGTTCTCTTCTGTTCTCTTCTCCTCTCTTCTCTTCTCTTCTCCTCTCTTCTCTTCTGTTCTCTTCTCCTCTCTTCTCTTCTCCTCTCTTCTCTTCTGTTCTCTTCTCTTCTCCTCCCCTCTCTTCTCCTCTCTTCTCTTCTGTTCTCTTCTGTTCTCTTCTCCTCTCTTCTCTTCTCTTCTCCTCTCTTCTCTTCTGTTCTCTTCTCCTCTCTTCTCTTCTCTTCTCCTCTCTTCTCTTCTGTTCTCTTCTCCTCTCCTCTCTTCTCTTCTGTTCTCTTCTCTTCTCCTCTCTTCTGTTCTCTTCTGTTCTCTTCTCCTCTCCTCTTCTCTTCTCTTCTCTTCACCTCTCTTCTCCTCTCTTCTCTTCTCCTCTCTTCTCTTCTCTTCTCCTCTCTTCTGTTCTGTTCTCCTCTCTTCTGTTCTCTTCTCCTCTCCTCTTCTCTTCTCTTCTCTTCACCTCTCTTCTCCTCTCTTCTCTTCTCCTCTCTTCTCTTCTCTTCTCCTCTCTTCTGTTCTCTTCTCCTCTTCTCTTCTCTTCTCTTCACCTCTCTTCTCCTCTCTTCTCCTCTCTTCTCTTCTCTTCTCTCCTCTCCTCTCCTCTCCTCTCTTCTCCTCTCTTCTCTCCTCTCCTCTCCTCTCTTCTCCTCTCTTCTCCTCTCTTCTCTTCTCTTCACCTCTCTTCTGTTCTCTTCTCTTCTCTTCTGTTCTCCTGTCTTCTCCTGTCTTCTCTTCTGTTGATTTAATTAATTTTACAGTAAGGCTGTAATGTAACGAAATGTAGAAAAAGAGAAGGGGTCTGAATACTTTACCAACGCACTGTGATGTTGCCAAGCAATAAAGTACTCATGTCTGTTCTGTGTTGTATTATACAGGATCCTTACTGTATCATGTCTGTTCTGTGGTGTGTGTTGTATTATACAGGATCCTTACTGTATCATGTCTGTTCTGTGGTGTGTGTTGTATTATACAGGATCCTTACTGTATCATGTCTGTTCTGTGGTGTGTGTTGTGTTATACAGGATCCTTACTGTATCATGTCTGTTCTGTGGTGTGTGTTGTATTATACAGGATCCTTACTGTATCATGTCTGTTCTGTGGTGTGTGTTGTGTTATACAGGATCCTTACTGTATCATGTCTGTTCTGTGGTGTGTGTTGTATTATACAGGATCCTTACTGTATCATGTCTGTTCTGTGGTGTGTGTTGTGTTATACAGGATCCTTACTGTATCATGTCTGTTCTGTGTTGTGTTATACAGGATCCTTACTGTATCATGTCTCTGTGTTGTGTTATACAGGATCCTTACTGTATCATGTCTGTTCTGTGTTGTGTTATACAGGATCCTTACTGTATCATGTCTCTGTGTTGTGTTATACAGGATCCTTACTGTATCATGTCTCTGTGTTGTGTTATACAGGATCCTTACTGTATCATGTCTGTTCTGTGTTGTGTTATACAGGATCCTTACTGTATCATGTCTCTGTGGTGTGTGTTGTGTTATACAGGATCCTTACTGTATCATGTCTGTTCTGTGTTGTATTGTGCAGGATGATCCAGAGGCAGGTCTCTAAGGAGGTGGTGGATGGAGGGTCGGTGCACGTCTGGTTGGACCTGACCAGTAAGCTTTCACTCCGCAGTCTGTTGGCATTTGTCAATGTGTGAAAGAATTCACCCTTAGAGAGACTAGAGTAGAATTATAATAGAATACAATATAATACAATACAATACAATGGAATACAATACAATACAATGGAATACAATACAATACAATACAATACAATACAATACAATACAATACAATGGAATACAATACAATACAATACAATACAATGGAATACAATACAATACAATGGAATACAATACAATACAATGGAATACAATACAATACAATACAATACAATACAATACAATACAATACAATACAATACAATACAATACAATACAATACAATACCATGGAATAGATACGTTGTGTGTGAAAATGACCACTAGGTGGTAGTGTAACTGTGTGGGCCTTCTGAATGATGGTTTATCTCCCAAATGATGGAGATTGGAAAAGGCATTTTAATGATGATTCATCTTGAGATATTTTTAAATGTTTATTAAATTGATCAATCAAAAGTGTTTTTTCAAGCGATAATAGACTTGATAATGATGCCATTGTTTTCACCTCGTAGTGTGTTTTGTCACCAGATCAACAGATCGCCATGATGCTTCAGAAGAAACTAGCAGATGCCTTTGAGGTACAACCAGAGTTCCCTGTTGTTTCCACCCTGCAGATCTACCTGCTCTTTCTTCAATGTGAACGAAGCCTTATTGTTTAATGGTGCCGTCTGGCTTTCAAAACCTCATACAGATGATATCTTTATCTAGTGTAATACACACTGACTGCATGGCAGCAGGGTCGTTCTCTGTTCTGCTCATCTGGACTGATCTAAAAACACCATGGATGAAAGTAACATGGCAAATCAATGCCTGCTAGAAATGCCTACCTCCTTAGAGACCTGCCTCTGGATCATCGCTTTCAACCTGTCCACTTCTTTTTTACATCAATGCAGATTAATGAAATGTGACGAGGTGAGGAAGTCACTTGTTCAGACTGTTGAGATGCAGCCCAGCTGTTGAAGTAGCTTGTTCAGACTGTTGAGATGCAGCCCAGCTGTTGAAGTAGCTTGATCAGACTGTTGAGATGCAGCCCAGCTGTTGAAGTCACTTGTTCAGACTGTTGAGATGCAGCCCAGCTGTTGAAGTCACTTGTTCAGACTGTTGAGATGCAACCCAGCTGTTGAAGTAGCTTGTTCAGACTGTTGAGATGCAGCCCAGCTGTTGAAGTAGCTTGTTCAGACTGTTGAGATGCAGCCCAGCTGTTGAAGAAGCTTGTTCAGACTGTTGAGATGCAGCCCAGCTGTTGAAGTCACTTGTTCAGACTGTTGAGATGCAACCCAGCTGTTGAAGTAGCTTGTTCAGACTGTTGAGATGCAGCCCAGCTGTTGAAGTAGCTTGTTCAGACTGTTGAGATGCAGCCCAGCTATTGAAGTAGCTTGTTCAGACTGTTGAGATGTAGCCCAGCTATTGAAGTAGCTTGTTCAGACTGTTGAGATGCAGCCCAGCTGTTGAAGTAGCTTGTTCAGACTGTTGAGATGTAGCCCAGCTATTGAAGTAGCGTGTTCAGACTGTTGAGGTGCAGCCCAGCTGTTGAAGTAGAGTGTTCAGACTGTTGAGATGCAGCCCAGCTGTTGATAAAGATACATCCAGTAGTGAAGTGAAACAGTCTGTTCCCTCCCCAGGACTTCGTCCAGTATAAGATGGGGAGTATGTCTTACCTGGTCTCTCTTCCTGTCAAGGTAGGACAACAATAACCCCAAAACACTCACTGCACCCTTAAAGGCACCCCCTATTCCCATAAGGCTCTGGTCAAAAGTAGTGCACTATGTCGGAATAGGGTGCTATTTGATAATAATAATAATAATATATAATAATATATGCCATTTAGCAGACGCTTTTATCAAAGCGACTTACAGTCATGTGTGCATACATTCTACGTATGGGTGGATCACACTCTGTTGATAGTATTTTGCCATCCCCATCCACTAGCCTTGATGCTAACTAGCTTCCTTATGCTATAGCAACATGTTGATAAAGTGTTTGCCATCCCCATCCACTAGCCTTGATGCTAACCTAGCTTCCTTATGCTATAGCAACATGTTGATAGTATTTTGCCATCCCCATCCACTAGCCTTGATGCTAACCTGGCTTCCTTATGCTATAGCAACATGTTGATAGTATTTTGCCATCCCCATCCACTAGCCTTGATGCTAACCTAGCTTCCCTTATGCTATAGCAACATGTTGATAGTATTTGCCATCCCCATCCACTAGCCTTGATGCTAACCTAGCTTCCTTATGCTATAGCAACATGTTGTTGTCTTGCCAAGACCATTGATTCTGAGCGAGGGCCATTGAAGGTTGAAACGTCATGATTTTAACTCAAATTAGATTAAGTATGTTCTTAAATGTGAGCGAGTCGCACCTATTCCTTCTGAAGGACTGTGATGTAGCCTGTGTTATTGAATGTATAACCGTGGTCCGTTCCACTGGTCCCTGATCAATACACAGATGCACTCTGGGAGAAAATATTCTACTGACTATTTATCTTTGTCACGTTTTCTTTCCAGTTTGAGGCCCATCTATGGCAGCATGAACTCAGACTTCACCACGTTTGTGGCCGGGCGCCGTTCTGAGGTAGAGATTCAGTCCACGTCTGAACCTAGTCAGCTTTACTGAGGCGAAGCTGTAGTTCTCTTTTATCCTCTCTTTTCCTAACTTTCCTTGTCTCTCCTATCTCCCCCTCCCTTCTACTCTCTCTCCCCCTCCTTCTCTCTCCCCCTCCTTCTCTCTCTCCCCCTCCCTTCTCTCTCTCCCCCCTCCCTTCCTACTCTCTCTCCCCCCTCCTTCTCTCTCTCCCCCCTCCTTCTACTCTCTCTCCCTCCTTCTCTCTCTCCCCTCCCTTCTCTCTCTCCCCTCCTTCTCTCTCTCTCCCCCTCCCTTCTCTCTCCTCCCTCCTTCTCTCTCTCCCCTCCCTTCTCTCTCTCCTCCCTCCTTCTCTCTCTCCTCCCTCCTTCTCTCTCTCCCCTCCCTTCTCTCTCTCCCCCCTCCTTCTCTCTCTCCCACCTCCTTCTCTCCTCCTCCTCCCTTCGCTCTCTCCCCCCTCCTTCTCTCTCTCCCACCTCCCTTCTCTCTCTCCCCCTCCCTTAGCTCTCTCCTCCTCCTTCTCTCTCTCTCCCTCCTTCTCTCTCTCCTCCCTCCCTTCTCTCTCTCCCCCTCCCTTCTCTCTCTCCTCCTTCTCTCTCTCCTCCCTCCTTCTCTCTCTCCCCTCCCTTCTCTCTCTCCCTCCTCCCTTCTCTCTCTCCCTCCTTCTCTCTCCCTCCCTTCTCTCTCTCCCCCTCCTTCGCCTCTCCTCCTCCCTTCGCTCTCTCCGCCTCCCTTCTCTCTCTCCCCCTCCTTCTCTCTCTCCCCCTCCCTTCTCTCTCTCCCCCTCCCTTCGCTCTCTCCTCCCTCCCTTCGCTCTCTCCATGCTCCCTTCTCTCTCTCCCCCTCCCTTCTCTCTCTCCCCCTCCTTCTCTCTCTCCCCCCTCCCTTCTCTCTCTCCCCCCTCCCTTCTCTCTCTCCCCCCTCCCTTCTCTCTCTCCCCCTCCTTCTACTCTCTCTCCCCCTTCCCTTCTCTCTCTCCCCCTCCCTTCTCTCTCTCCCCTCCCTTCTCTCTTTCCCCCTCCCTTCTCTCTCTCCCCCCTCCCTTCTCTCTCTCCCCCTCCTTCTCTCTCTCCCCTCCCTTCTCTCTCTCCCCTCCCTTCACTCTCTCTCCCCCCTCCCTTCTCTCTCTCCCCCTCCCTTCTCTCTCTCCCCCTCCCTTCTCTCTCTCCCCCTCCCTTCTCTCTCTCCCCCTCCCTTCTCTCTCTCCCCCTCCCTTCGCTCTCTCCCCCCTCCCTTCTCTCTCTCCCCCTCCCTTTGCTCTCTCCCCCTCCCTTCGCTCTCTCCGCCTCCCTTCTCTCTCTCCCCCTCCTTCTCTCTCTCCGCCTCCTTCTCTCTCTCCCCCCCTTCATGTCTCTCCCCCTCCTTCTCTCTCTCCCCCTCCCTAAATCTCTCCCCCTCCCTTCTCTCTCTCCCCCTCCCTTCTCTCTCTCCATCCTCCCTTCTCTCTCTCCCCCTCCCTTCATCTCTCTCCCTCCTTGCTCTCTCCAGCCTCCCTTCTCTCTCTCCCCCTCCCTTCTCTCTCTCCGCCTCCCTTCTCTCTCTCCCCCTCCCTTCGCTCTCTCCCCCTCCCTTCTCTCTCTCCCCCTCCCTTCGCTCTCTCCCCCCTCCCTTCTCTCTCTCCCCCTCCTTCTCTCTCTCCGCCTCCCTTCTCTCTCTACCCCCTCCTTCGTCTCTCCCCCTCCCTTCTCTCTCTCTCCCTCCTTCGCTCTCTCCCCCTCCCTTAGCTCTCCGTCTCCATTCTCTCCCTCTCCCTTCGCTCTCTCCCCCTCCCTTCTCTCTCTCCCCCCTCCCTCTCTCTCTCCCCCTCCCTTCGCTCTCTCCGCCTCCTTCTCTCTCTCCCCCTCCTGTCGCTCTCTCCCCCTCCTTCTCTCTCTCCCCCTCCCTTCGGCTCTCTCCCCTCCCTTCTCTCTCTCCCCCTCCCTTCTCTCCCCCCTCCTTCTCTCTCTCCCCCTCCATCTCTCTCTTACCCTCCCTTCTTTCTCCCCCCTCCTCTCTCTCCCCCTCCCTTCTCTCTCTGCCCCCTCCCCCTCTCACCCTTCTTTCTCTCTCTCATACTCCCTTCTCTCTCTCACCCTCCCTTCTCTCTCCCCCTCCCTCCATCTCTCTCCCCCCTCCCTCCTTCTCTCTCCCCTCATTCTCTCCCTTCCCTTCTTCTCCCTCTCCTGCACACCTTCTCTCTCCCCTCCCTTCTCCCTCATTCTCTCCTCCCTTCTCTCTCTACACAGCATCACGTTCTACCTGGCAGTGGGCTTGACGGCTCTGTCCTTTGTGATAGAGAGGAAGGAGGGACTAATGGACAGGTGCTGGGTTGCAGGTAAGAGGTTCATTAAGTCGATAACAGACTGTGTTCCAAATGGCACCCTATACCCTATTTAGTGCACTACTGTTGACAAGGGCCCAAGTGTCCCCAATGCCACCCTGTTATCTATATAGCGCACCGGACAAAACTAGTGCACTATATAGCCCCGGGCTATTCAACTCTTACCCTGCTGGTTTTCTGTTCTACCTGATCATTAATATCACCCACCTGGTGTCCCAGGTCTAAACCAGTCCTGATTCCCTGATTAGGGGAATCACCCACCTGGTGTCCCAGGTCTAAACCAGTCCCTGATTAGAGGGGAATCACCCACCTGGTGTCCCAGGTCTAAACCAGTCCCTGATTAGAGGGGAATCACCCACCTGGTGTCCCAGGTCTAAACCAGTCCCTGATTAGAGGGGAATCACCCACCTGGTGTCCCAGGTCTAAACCAGTCTGATTGAGGGGAATCACCCACCTGGTGTCCCAGGTCTAAACCAGTCCTGATTAGGGGAATCACCCACCTGAGTGTCCCAGGTCTAAACCAGCCCCTGATTAGGGGGAATCACCCCACCTGGTGTCCCAGGTCTAAGCCATTGGGGGTCCCCTGATTAAACCAGTCCTGATTGGGGGAATCACCCACCTGGTGTCCCAGGTCTAAACCAGTCCCTGATTAGAGGGAATCACCCACCTGGTGTCCCCGGGTCTAAACCAGTCCTGATTGAGGGGGAATCACCCACCTGGTGTCCCAGGTCTAAACCAGTCCCTGATTAGAGAGGGAATGCCCACCTGGTGTCCCAGGTCACAAACCAGTCCTGATTGAGGGAATCTTACCTGGTGTCCCAGGTCTAAGCAGTCCCTGATTAGGGGAATCCTTACCTGGTGTCCCAGGTCACAAATCAGTCCCTGATGAGAGAATCACTTACCTGGTGTCCCAGGTCTAAATCAGTCCCTGAGAGGGGAATCACCCACCTGGTGTCCCAGGTCTAAATCAGTCCCTGATTAGAGGAATCACCCACCTGGTGTCCCAGGTCTAAATCAGTCCCTGATTAGAGGGGAACAATGACAAAACACAGTGGAACTGGCTTGGATATAGGGAATATGGTTCCATTTTTAAATGCATTGACAGTTTGTGGTCATTATCTATGTAGTGACCAGTACAGACCACTAGGGGGAGGTGGATTATCCTGACCAATAATCAGAAGATCTGGTTAAAATCACCATGGGCCAGTTTGTCAGAACATTAAATTATCTTCTCCCCACCTTCTTAGTCCTTTTCTCCTGTCCCATTATTATCTCCCTCTCTCTCTCTCCCTCCCTTTCTCCTCTCTCCTCTATTTCACTCTCTCCTTTGTTCTCTCTCTCTCCCTTCTCCTCTATTTCACTCTCTCCTTTGTTCTCTCTCTCCCTTCTCCTCTATTTCACTCTGCTCCTTCGTTCTCTCTCTCTCCCTTCTCCTCTATTTCACTCTCTCCTTTGTTCTCTCTCTCCCTTCTCCTCTATTTCACTCTCTCCTTTGTTCTCTCTCTCTCCCTTCTCCTCTATTTCACTCTCTCCTT
>NW_025752079.1:0-13525 GCF_021184085.1 Oncorhynchus gorbuscha | reverse complement strand
GTACCTTAGAGACGGTATGATATGATTCTGTCTGATACGTACCTTAGAGACGGTATGATATGATTCTGTCTGATACGTACCTTAGAGACGGTATGATTCTGTCTGATACGTACCTCAGAGACGGTATGATATGATTCTGTCTGATCGTACCTCAGAGACGGTATGATATGATTCTGTCACAATCGTACCTTAGAGGAGACGGTATGATATGATTCTGTCACAATCGTACCTCAGAGAAAGTATGATATGATTCTGTCTGATACGTACTCAGAGACGGTATGATTCTGTCTGATACCTTAGAGACGGTATGATATGATTCCGTCTGATTTTCTCACGTACCTCCAGAGACGGTATGATATCTGTCTGATACGTACCTTAGAGCGTTATGATATTATTCTGTCTGATACGTACCTTATGATATGATTCTGTCTGATACGTACCTCAGAGACGGTATGATTCTGTCTGATACGTACCTTAGAGACGGTATGATATGATTCTGTCTGATACGTACCTCCAGAGGCAGGTATGATTCTGATTCTGTCACAATCGTACCTTAGAGACGGTGATATATTCTGTCTGATCGTACCTCAGACGGTATGATATGATTCTGTCTGATACGTACCTCAGAGACGGTATGATATGATTCTGTCTGATACGTACCTTAGAGATGATTCTGGTATGATATGATTCTGTCTGATACGTACCTCAGAGACGGTATGATATGATTCTGTCTGATACACCTCAGAGATATGATTCAGTATGATATGATTCTGTCTGATACGTACCTCAGAGACGGTATGATATGATTCTGTCACAATGATTGCCTCAGAGGCGTACCTCAGAGACGGTATGATATGATTCTGTCTGATGCGTACCTCAGAGCGGTATGATATGATTCTGTCTGATACGTACCTGATTCAGAGAGGCGGTATGATATGATTCTGTCTGATACGTACCTCAGTACCTCGACGGTATGATATGATTCTGTCTATGATACAGTTGCCAGAAGTTTACATACACTTGGGTTGGATTCATTAAAACTAGTTTTCAAACACTCCACAAATATCTCTAACAAGTCGGTTAAGGACCTCTACTTTGTGCATGACACCAAGTCATTTCTCCAACAACTGTTTACAGACAGATTATTTCACTTATAATTCACTGTATCACAATTCCAGTGGGTTAGAAGTTTACATACTAAGTTGACTGTGCCTTTAAACAGCTTGGGAAAATTAGAGAAAAATTATGTAATGGCTTTTTGCAGAAGCTTCTGATAGACTAATTGACATCATTTGAGTCAGTTGGAAGTGTACCTGTGGATGTATTTCAAGACCTACCTTCAAACTCAGTGCCTCTGCATGACATCATGGGAAAATCAAAAAGAAATCAGCCAAGACCTCAGAAAGAAAATTATAGACCTCCACAAAGTCTGGTTCATCCTTGGGAGCAATTTCAAAATGCCTGAAGGTACCCGTTCATCTGTACAAAACAAGTATAAACACCATGGGACCACACAGCCGTCATACCGCTCAGGAAGGGGTAGCGTTCTGTCTCCTGGAGTACTTTGAATGCGAAAAGTGCAAATCATTCCCAGAACAACAGCAAAGGACCTTGTGAAGATGCTGGAGGAAACAGGTACAAAGTCTATATCCACGGTAAAACAAGTCCTATATTGACAAACTGAAAGGTGGCTCAGCAACGAAGAGACCACTGCTCCAAAACCACATTAAAAAAGCCAGACTACGATTTGCAACTGCACATGGAGACAAAAGATCATACATTTTGGAGAAATGTCCTCTGGTCTGATGATAAAATAGAACTGTTTATTACATAATGACCATCGTTATGTTTTTGGAGGAAATAGGCGCACGCTTGCAAGCCGAAGAACTTTACCATCCCAACCGTGAAGCTTACGGGGGGTACAGCGGCATCATGTTGTGGGGGTGCTTTGCTGCAGGGAGGACTGGTGCACTTCACGAAATGGATGGCATCATGAGGAAGGAAAAATATGTGGATATATTGAAGCAGCATCTCAAGGCGTGTGTTGGAAATTTTCCAGTCATCTGGTGATTTTCAGTAACCTATACTGTTGTCTTTGAAGTAGAACGAATCAACAGAATGAAGTCTGAGCCCATGTGAGATCAACATGGAATTGACCATTGGACACGTAAAGAACAGAACCTAAGCAGAATCTGTGTAGATGAGGTTAACTAACAAGATGTGACAGGTCTGGAGCCATATCATATCAAGCATACTTCAAAGTTGTGGCAAAATGGTTTAGGACAACAAAGTCAAGGTATTGGAGTGGCCATCACAAAGTCCTGACCTCAATCTATAGAACATTTGTAAGGCAGAACTGAAAAGCGTGCGAGCAAGGAGGCCTGAAGCCTGACTCAGTTACACCAGCTCTGTCAGGAGGAATGGGCCAAAATTCACCAAACTTACTATGGGAAGCTTGTGGAAGGCTACCCAAAATGTTTGACCCAAGTTAAACTATTTAAAACAAAATGCTACCAAATACCCCCAATTGAGTGTATGTAAACTTCTGACTCACTGGGAATGTGATGAAAGAAATAAAAGCTGAAATAAATCATTCTCTCTCTACGATTATTCTGACATTTCACATTCTTATAATAAAGTGGTGATCCTAACTGACCTAAAACTGGGAATTTTTACTAGGATTAAATGTCAGGAATTGTGAAAAACTGAGTTTAAATGTATTTGGCTAGAGGTGTATGTAAACTTCCGACTTCAACTGTATATCTTTGTTTATTAATGTGTGTATCTATGGTAACATGTATATCTCTGTTTAATGTGTGTGTATCTATGTCAACATGTATATCTCTGTTTGTATGTGTATCTATATTAACGTGTATATCTCTGTCTCCCCCAGGTACACACCACGGCCCGACGCTGTGGGCGGGGACAAACTCAGGGAGTGTGTATGCTTACGCGTTGGAGGTCCCGGGTGTGGGGGTCGGGCCGTGGACGGCCGGGGGGGTGAGGAGGAGGTGTGTGGAGGCCGTGTTGGGGAAAGAGATCCAGCTGATGCATAGGGCTCCGGTCGTGTCCGTCTGCGTTCTGGACGGCCGGGGGAAACCGTTACCAGAACCTTACCAAGCCTCTCTGGACCTGGCTACTGCTCCAGACATGGCGAACCCACACTCTGTCCTCATCGCTTCAGAGGAACAACTCAAGGTACACACCTGTTGGGAATTACCTGTCAGTCAGGTATTCAGTCTCTCTAAGGTCAGTGTTGACAGGTGTGTTGTGTTGACAGGTGTGTTGTGTTGACAGGTGTGTTGTGTTGACAGGTGTGTTGTGTTGACAGGTGTGTTGTGTTGACAGGTGTGTTGTGTTGACAGGTGTATTGTGTTGACAGCTATATTGTGTTGACAGGTATATTGTGTTGATAGGTATATTGTGTTGACAGGTGTTGACAGGTGTCAACAGGTGTATTGTGTTGACAGGTGTATTGTGTTGACAGGTGTATTGTGTTGACAGCTATATTGTGTTGACAGGTATATTGTGTTGATAGGTATATTGTGTTGACAGGTGTTGACAGGTGTCAACAGGTGTATTGTGTTGACAGGTGTATTGTGTTGACAGGTATATTGTGTTGATAGGTATATTGTGTTGACAGGTATATTGTGTTGACAGGTATATTGTGTTGACAGGTGTATTGTGTTGACAGGTATATTGTGTTGACAGGTATATTGTGTTGACAGGTGTTCAGTGTTGACAGGTATGTTGTGTTGACAGGTATGTTGTGTTGACAGGTGTTCAGTGTTGACAGGTAGATTGTGTTGACAGGTGTTCAGTGTTGACAGGTGTATTGTGTTGACAGGTGTATTGTGTTGACAGGTGTATTGTGTTGACAGGTATATTGTGTTGACAGGTATATTGTGTTGACAGGTGTATTGTGTTGACAGGTATATTGTGTTGACAGGTATATTGTGTTGACAGGTGTATTGTGTTGACAGGTGTTCAGTGTTGACAGGTATTTTGTGTTGACAGGTGTATTGTGTTGACAGGTGTATTGTGTTGACAGGTGTGTTGGGTTGACAGGTGTGTTGGGTTGACAGGTATATTGGGTTGACAGGTGTATTGGGTTGACAGGTGTAATGTGTTGACAGGTATATTGTGTTGACAGGTATATTGCGTTGATAGGTATATTGTGTTGACAGGTATATTGTGTTGACAGGTATATTGTGTTGACAGGTGTATTGTGTTGATAGGTATATTGTGTTGACAGGTTTATTGTGTTGACAGGTGTATTGTGTTGACAGGTGTTTGTGTTGACAGGTATGTTGTGTTAACAGGTATATTGTGTTGACAGGTGTTCAGTGTTGACAGGTAGATTGTGTTGACAGGTGTTCAGTGTTGACAGGTGTATTGTGTTAACAGGTGTATTGTTTGACAGGTTGATGTTGACAGGTGTATTGTGTTGACAGGTATATTGGGTTTGACAGGTATATTGTGTTGACAGGTGTATTGTGTTGACAGGTATATTGTGTTGACAGGTGTATTGTGTTGACAGGTGTTCAGTGTTGACAGGTGTTCAGTGTTGACAGGTATTTTGTGTTGACAGGTGTATTGTGTTGACAGGTGTATTGTGTTGACAGGTGTGTTGGGTTGACAGGTATATTGGGTTGACAGGTGTTCAGTGTTGACAGGTATATTGGGTTGACAGGTGTAATGTGTTGACAGGTATATTGGGTTGACAGGTGTAATGTGTTGACAGATCTATTATGTTGACAGGTGTATTGTGTTGACAGGTATTTTGTGTTGACAGGTATATTGTGTTGACAGATGTATTGTGTCGACAGGTATATTGTGTTGACAGGTGTATTGGGTTGACAGGTATATTGGGTTGACAGGTATATTGGGTTGACAGGTATATTGGGTTGACAGGTATATTGGGTTGACAGGTATATTGGGTTGACAGGTGTATTGGGTTGACAGGTGTATTGTGTTGACAGGTGTATTGTGTTGACAGGTGTTCAGTGTTGACAGGTATATTGTGTTGACAGGTGTATTGTGTTGACAGGTGTATTGTGTCGACAGGTATATTGTGTTGACAGGTGTGTTGTGTTGACAGGTATATTGGGTTGACAGGTATATTGTGTTGACAGGTATATTGTGTTGACAGGTGTATTGTGTTGACAGGTGTATTGTGTTGACAGGTGTATTGTGTTGATAGGTATATTGTGTTGACAGGTATATTGGGTTGACAGATATTTTGTGTTGACAGGTGTTCAGTGTTGACAGGTGTATTGTGTTGACAGGTGTATTGTGTTGACAGGTGTTCAGTGTTGACAGGTATATTGTGTTGACAGGTGTATTGTGTTGACAGGTATGTTGTGTTGACAGGTATTTTGTGTTGACAGGTGTTCAGTGTTGACAGGTATAATGTGTTGACAGGTATAATGTGTTGACAGGTATATTGTGTTGACAGGTGTATTGTGTTGACAGGTGTATTGTGTTGACAGGTGTTCAGTGTTGACAGGTGTTCAGTGTTGACAGGTATATTGTGTTGACAGATATATTGTGTTGACAGGTATATTGTGTTGACAGATATGTTTTGTTGACAGGTATATTGTGTTGACAGGTATATTGTGTTGACAGGTATGTTTTGTTGACAGGTATGTTTTGTTGACAGGTATATTGTGTTGACAGGTATATTGTGTTGACAGGTGTATTGTGTTGACAGGTATATTGTGTTGACAGGTGTATTGTGTTGACAGGTGTTCAGTGTTGACAGGTGTTCAGTGTTGACAGGTGTTTTGTGTTGACAGGTGTATTGTGTTGACAGGTGTATTGTGTTGACAGGTGTATTGTGTTGACAGGTATATTGTGTTGACAGGTATATTGTGTTGACAGGTATATTGTGTTGACAGGTATGTTGTGTTGACAGGTATATTGTGTTGACAGGTATATTGTGTTGACAGGTATATTGTGTTGACAGGTGTATATTGTGACAGGTGACAGGTATATTGTGTTGACAGGTGTATTGTGTTGACAGGTATTTTGTGGTATATTGTGTTGACAGGTATGTTGTGTTGACAGGTATGTTTGTGTTGACAGGTATATTGTGTTGACAGGTATATTGTGTTGACAGGTATATTGTGTTGACAGGTGTATTTGTGTTGACAGGTATATTGTGTTGACAGGTATATTGTGTTGACAGGTGTAATGTGTTGACAGGTGTATTGTGTTGACAGGTATATTGTGTGGACAGGTATATTGTGTGGACAGGTATATTGTGTTGACAGATATATTGTGTTGACAGGTGTTGACAGGTATGTTGTGTTGACAGGTGTATTGTGTTGACAGGTGTATTGTGTTGACAGGTGTATTGTGTTGACAGCTATATTGTGTTGACAGGTGTATTGTGTTGACAGGTGTATTGTGTTGACAGGTGTATTGTGTTGACAGGTGTATTGTGTTGACAGGTATATTGTGTTGACAGGTGTATTGTGTTGACAGGTGTATTGTGTTGACAGGTGTATTGTGTTGACAAGTGTATTGTGTTGACAGGTGTGTTGTATTGTGTTGACAGGTGTATTGTGTTGACAGGTGTATTGTGTTGACAGGTGTATTGTGTTGACAGGTGTATTGTGTTGACAGGTGTATTGTGTTGACAGGTGTATTGTGTTGACAGGTGTGTTGTATTGTGTTGACAGGTGTATTGTGTTGACAGGTGTATTGTGTTGACAGGTGTATTGTGTTGACAGGTGTGTTGTATTGTGTTGACAGGTGTATTGTGTTGACAGGTGTATTGTGTTGACAGGTGTATTGTGTTGACAGGTGTATTGTGTTGACAGGTGTATTGTGTTGACAGGTATTTTGTGTTGACAGGTGTATTGTGTTGACAGGTGTATTGTGTTGACAGGTGTATTGTGTTGACAGGTGTATTGTGTTGACAGGTGTATTGTGTTGACAGGTGTATTGTGTTGACAGGTGTATTGTGTTGACAGGTGTATTGTGTTGACAGGTGTATTGTGTTGACAGGTGTATTGTGTTGACAGGTGTATTGTGTTGACAGGTGTATTGTGTTGGCTTGGGTGTATTGTGTTGACGGGTGTATTGTGTTGACAGGTGTATTGTGTTGACAGGTGTATTGTGTTGACAGGTGTATTGTGTTGACAGGTGTTCAGTCTTCCTGGTCGGTGCGAAGACCAAGTTCAAGCTGACGGCTCATGAGGGCTGTCGTGTGCGGAGGGTTTCCATGGTGACTGTGTGTTCCACAGCCCAGGAGGACTACAGTGAGACCAGTCTGGTCTGTCTGACCAACCTTGGAGACCTGCACCTGTTTAACGTACCTGCCCTCCGGCCACAGGTAGGGGGTGTACCTGTTTAACGTACCTGCCCTACGGCCACAGGTAGGGGGTACCTGTTTAACGTACCTGCCCTGGCCACAGGTAGGGGGGTGTACCTGTTTAACGTGCCTGCCCTACGGCCACAGGTAGGGGGGTGTACCTGTTTAACGTCTTCCCTACGGCCACAGGTAGGGGGGTACCTGTTTAACGTTGCCCTACGGCCACAGGTAGGGGGGGGGTGTACCTGTTTAACGTACCTGCCCTACGGCCACAGGTAGGGGGGGTGTACCTGTTTAACGTACTGCCCCTCCGGCCACAGGTAGGGGGTGTACCTGTTTAACGTGTGCCCTACGGCCACAGGTAGGGGGGTGTGCCTGTTTAACGTACCTGCCCTACGGCCACAGGTAGGGGGGTGTGTCTGTTTAACGTACCTGCCCCACGGCCACAGGTAGGGGGTGTACCTGTTTAACGTACCTGCCCTACGGCCACAGGTAGTTTACCTGTTTAACGTACCTGCCCCCACGGCCACAGGTAGGGGGGGGGTGTACCTGTTTAACGTGTATGGCCACAGGTAGGGGGTGTTTAACGCCCTGCCCTACGGCCACAGGTAGGGGGGTGTACCTGTTTAACGTACCTGCCCTACGGCCACAGGTAGGGGGGTGTACCTGTTTAACGTACCTGCCCTACGGCCACAGGTAGGGGGGGTGTACCTGTTTAACGTACCTGCCCCACGGCCACAGGTAGGGGGTGTACCTGTCTAACGTACCTGCCCTACGGCCACAGGTAGGGGTGTACAGTGTGTGTGTTTGCAGTGTGTGTGTGTTGCAGTGTGTGTGTGTTGCAGTGTGTGTGTGTTGCAGTGTGTGTGTGTTGCAGTGTGTGTGTGTGTTGCAGTGTTGCAGTGTGTGTGTGTGTTGCAGTGTGTGTGTTGCAGTGTGTGTGTGTGTGTGTCAGTGTGTGTGTGTTGCAGTGTGTGTGTGTGTGTGTCAGTGTGTGTGTGTTGCAGTGTGTGTGTGTGTTGCAGTGTGTGTGTGTGTTGCAGTGTGTGTGTTGCAGTGTGTGTGTGTGTTGCAGTGTGTGTGTGTGTTAAGTGTGTGACAGTGTGTGTCAGTGGCAGTGTGTGTGTGTTGCAGTGTGTGTGTGTGTTGCAGTGTGTGTCAGTGTGTGTGTGTTGCAGTGTGTGTGTGTGTTGCAGTGTGTGTGTGTTGCAGTGTGTGTGTGTGTTGCAGTGTGTGTGTGTCAGTGTGTGTGTGTGTCAGTGTGTGTGTGTTGCAGTGTGTGTGTGTTGCAGTGTGTGTGTTGCAGTGTGTGTGTTGCAGTGTGTGTGTGTTAACAGTGTGTGTGTGTGTTAACAGTGTGTGTGTGTGTGTCAGTGTGTGTTAACCTCTGTCTCTGTCTGTAGGTACGTTATGACTGTATCCGTAAAGAGGACATCAGTGGCATCGCTTCCTGTGTCTTCACAAGACACAGAACACACGCACACACACACACACACACACACTGCCACACACACACACACACACACACACACACACACACACACACACACACACACACACACACACACACACTGCACACACACACACACACACACACCAATATTGTTGATATGCATGTTTGTGTGTGTGGGGGGTTCTACGTGATCTCTCTGTGTGTGTAGGGTTCTACGTGATCTCTCTGTGTGTGTGGGTTTCTGCCTGATCTCTCTGTGTGTGTAGGGTTCTACCTGTCTCTCTGTGTGTGTAGGGTTCTACCTGATCTCTCTCTGTGTGTAGGGTTCTACCTGATCTCTCTGTGTGTGTAGGGTTCTACCTGATCTCTCTGTCTGTGTGTAGGGTTCTACCTGAGTCTCTCTGTGTGTGTAGGGTTCTACCTGATCTCTCTGTGTGTAGGGTTCTACCTGATCTCTCTCTCTGTGTGGGTTCTACCTGATCTCTCTGTGTGTAGGGTTCTACCTGATCTCTCTGTGTGTGTAGGGTTCTACCTGATCTCTCTGTGTGTGTAGGGTTCTACCTGATCTCTCTCTGTGTGTAGGGTTCTACCTGATCTCTCTGTGTGTGTAGGATTCTACCTGATCTCTCTGTGTGTGTAGGGTCTACCTCTCTGTGTGTGTAGGGTTCTACCTGATCTCTCTGTGTGTGTAGGGTTCTACCTGATCTCTCTGTGTGTGTAGGGTTCTACCTGAGCTCTCTGTGTGTGTAGGGTTCTACCTGAGCTCTCTGTGTGTGTAGGGTTCTACCTGATCTCTCTGTGTGTGTAGGGTTCTGCCTGAGCTCTCTGTGTGTGTAGGGTTCTACCTGAGCTCTCTCTCTCTCTCTGTGTGTAGGGTTCTACCTGATCTCTCCATCAGAGTACCAGCGTTTCTCCCTGTCAGCTAAAGTCATCACAGAACCTCTGTGTACTGTGGAGCTGGAGAGACCTCTGGAGACCAGGTCACTACACACTAACACCAGGTCACTACACACACTAACACCAGGTCACTACACACTAACACCAGGTCACTACACACTAACACCAGGTCACTACACACTAACACCAGGTCACTACACACTAACACCAGGTCACTACACACTAACACCAGGTCACTACACACTAACACCAGGTCACTACACACTAACACCAGGTCACTACACACACTAACACCAGGTCACTACACACTAACACCAGGTCACTACACACACTAACACCAGGTCACTACACACACTAACACCAGGTCACTACACACTAACACCAGGTCACTACACACACTCACTACACCACCAGTCACTACACACACTAACACCAGGTCACTACACACTAACACCAGGTCACTACACACTAACACCAGGTCACTACACACACTAACACCAGGTCACTACACACCACTAACACTCAGGTCACTACACAACACCAGGTCACTACACTAACGCAGGTTACACTGCACACTAATACCAGGTCACTACACTACACAATACTAGGTCACTACACACTAACGCCAGGTCACACACACTAACACCAGGTCACTACACACTAACACCAGGTCACTACACACACTAACACCAGGTCACTACACACTAACTCCAGGTCACTACACACTAACACCAGGTCACTACACACTAACACCAGGTCACTACACTAACACCAGGTCACTACACACTAACACAGGTCACTACACTAACACCAGGTCACTACACCAACACAGGTCACTACACACTAACACCAGGTCACTACACACTAACACCAGGTCACTACACACTAACACCAGGTCACTACACACTAACACCAGGTTACTACACACTAACATCAGGTCACTACACACTAACACCAGGTCACTACACGCTAACATCAGGTCACTACACACACTAACCAGGTCACTACACACAATACAGGTTACACCAGGTCACTACACACTAACACTCAGGTCACTACACACACTAACACCAGGTCACTACACACACTAACACCAGGTCACTACACACTAACACCAGGTCACTACACTAACACCAGGTCACTACACACTAACATCAGGTCACTACACACTAACACCAGGTCACTACACACTAACACCAGGTCACTACACACACTAAATACCAGGTCACTACACACACTAACACCAGGTCACTACACACACTAATACTAGGTCACTACACACACTAACACCAGGTCAATACTAATACAGGTCACCATATTAATACTAATACTAGGTCACTACATACGCAATACCAGGTCACTACACAGCTTTTGGGTTACTACACTACTCAGGTTTACTCACTACACACACTAACAATACCAGGTCACTACACACACTAACACCCAGGTCACTACACACACTAAATACAGGTCACTACACACATAATACCAGGCTCATATTACTACAGGTTTGGCACTAATACCAGGTCACTCGCCCTAACACCAGGTCACTACGCACTAATACTCCAGGTCACTACGCACTAACACCAGGTCACTACGCACTAATACTCAGGTCACTACGCACCAACGCAGGTCACATACGGTTGGCACTAACACCAGACCACTGCGGTTACTACATACAATACTCAGGTCACTACACACTAACACCAGGTCACTACACTAACACCCAGGTCACTACACACTAACGCAGGTCACTACACACACTAACACCAGGTCACTACACACACTAACACCAGGTCACTACACACACTAACACCAGGTCACTACACACTAACACCAGGTCACTACACACTAACGCAGGTCACTACACACCGCATCAGGTCACTACACACCACTAACACCAGGTCACTACACACTAACGCAGGTCACTACACACTAACACCCAGGTCACTACACACTAACACCAGGTCACTACACACTAACATCCAGGTCACTACACACACTAACACCAGGTCACTACACTAACACCAGGTCACTACACACACACCAGGTCACTACACTAACAGGTCACTACACACTAACACCAGGTCACTAACACACACTAACACCAGGTCACTACACACCCCAACACCAGGTCACTACACTAACACCAAGGTCACTACACTAACACCAGGTCACTACACACTAACACCAGGTCACTACACACTAACACCAGGTCACTACGCACTAACACCCAGGTCACTACGCACTACAACACCAGGTCACTACACACTAACACCAGGTCACTACACACTAACACCAGGTCACACACAACACCCAGGTCACTACACACTAACACCAGGTCACTACACACTAACACCAGGTCACTACACACTAACACCAGGTCACTACACACTACGCACTAACACCAGGTCACTACGCACTAACACCAGGTCACTACACTAACACCAGGTCACTACGCACTAACACCAGGTCACTACGCACTAACACCAGGTCACTACACACACTAACATCAGGTCACTACACACACTAACACCAGGTCACTACACACTAACACCAGGTCACTACACACTAACACCAGGTCACTACACACTAACACCCAGGTCACTACACACTAACGCAGGTCACTACACTAACACCAGGTCACTGCACTAACGCAGGTCACTGCACTAACACAGGTCACTACACACTAACACCAGGTCACTACACACACTAACACCCAGGTCACTACACACTAACACCAGGTCACTACACACTAACACCCAGGTCACTACACTAACGCAGGTCACTACACACTAACAGGTCACTACTAACACCAGGTCACTACACACTAACACCAGGTCACTACACACTAACACCAGGTCACTACACACTAACACCAGGTCACTACACACTAACACCAGGTCGCCATTGTTTCCTGGACCGAAAGAAGGCTCCTCAAGCCTTGTCTTCCTCATTAAGATCAAGATGCTCAATTTTAATGTATTTATCCTTTATTTAACTAGGCAAGTCAGTTAATTAAGAACAAATTCTTATTTTCAATGCCTAGGAACAGTGGGTTAACTGCCTTGTTCAGGGGCAGAACGACAGATTTTTACCTTGTCAGCTCGGGGATTTGATCTAGAAACCTTTGCGGTTACTGGTCCAACGCGCTAACCACTAGGCTACGCCGCCCCAGTATCAACAACACAGTGAGCTACTGCTCTGATGCTGTTCTTTGTCTCCATAGTGACGACGCAGCCATGCCTCTCCGGGCCAACGGAACTCACTGGAACCAGGCTGAAGGTACGTGGAATGCTTCTCATTGGTCCTTCTGCTAATGTAACGGATGTGAAACGGCTAGCTTAGTTAGCGGTGCGCGCTAAATAGCGTTTCAATCGGTTACGTCACTTGCTCTGAGACCTTGAAGTAGTAGTTCCCCTTGCTCTGCAAGGGCCGCGGCTTTTGTGGAGCGATGGGTAACGATGCTTCGTGGGTGACTGTTGTTGATGTGTGCAGAGGGTCCCTGGTTCGCGCCCGGGTACGGGCGAGGGGACGGCCTAAAGTTATACTGTTACACTAACAGTTACTAGCTGGCTGTCAACCGATCCCCTTTCACATTGCCTCAGTCTGACCTCTAACCCCTGATCCCCAGGGTTAACCGAGGACCCCCAGTGTGGCCTGTCCTCCCCGCCTCCCCTCTCCCCTCTGGACTCCCCCCTTAGTATGGCTGACGTCAGCCTGGACACCACCGGAGAACTCACTGTAGAGGACGTCAGGGACTTCCTCACGTAAGATATTACAATAACATGTCATTTAACAGACGTTCTTATCCAGAGACTCAGTTACATTAACATGTTAGTCATTTAACAGAC